>NC_137672.1:12242500-12484668 GCF_963422515.1 Blennius ocellaris | reverse complement strand
CCTTGTGCATTCCCTATCTTCCCATCGCTGTTGGGGAGACATCCATCTTGATTTTTGCTGAGTGCCAAAAAGCAGTCGTAAGGGAATCAGATGGAGAGATGGAGAGGAGGATGGAAAAAGGGTGTTCACCTGATAAGGCAGCTGAGGAATCAGAAGAGAAGATCTTGGGGAGCGTAGCCCTAACGTGCTGGAAAGAGGAACTTCATCTTTATCTAATTACAACAGGGCTGTTTTGCTAGGGTAGATAGCGCAGGCGTTTATAGCAACTGCTTTGTGTAGTATCTCATGCCTTTACGAGCACACGCATTCTCACGCACATACCTATGCAGATATGATTAACATTCAAATAAATTTCTTGTCTCACACACACGCACACACACGCACTCGCACACGCACAGGGCCCAGGGCTGAGTGCCATAACAGCCCAATGAAATATATTCAGATTAGAAAGGTGTCGCATTACTCTCCAGTCAGATGATAAATACGCGGTTAGCACCATCATTAATCTTGTACCCCTCCCCACCTTCTGCCTCCTGATGCGATGATGTAAGGGGAGAAGAGCGAGCATACACTGGATGGAGCTCGTGGCTCAGTCAGGGCTGTAGCAGCCTTGTGACTGGTGCATGCAAGAAGGCACATGCACATTCTTGTTCTGCGGGGTGTCACTCGCACAGAGGATCAGGGCAGTCTGACCCAATGAACTCGACCGCAATATCATCGTTCATGAAGCTAGGCTGTTGGAATGAGCTGAATGTTGCTGCTTTTGTTTCCCCTTGAAATGTTTCCCCGTCATTCCTTTCACATTCGGCTCGCTTCTCCTCCTTTTTTTTTTAAGCATGTGTACCTTTCCTGCAATGCTCCCTTTTTTCATCATAACGGTTGGTTGACATATTGCCTGAATGACATTTCATAGTAAGTGGCTATTGTTTGGCTAATGAGCGGCGTGTATAAAATACTACAGGGCTGGAAGCACAATGATAGACAAACTGACAGTCATAAACAGATGCTCAGCACAAAGGTGGCTTTGCCACCAGTGGCTTAAGTAGCATATTTCACCAGCAAATAGTGCTACGTCCCTCTCCGGAGACTCCAGGCCGACAGTTCAGACAGTAGCACAATGCCCTCAATACAAACAAAGCCTTAGGGAGGGGTCAAAGGTCAAGAGCTGAGGAAATGGCATGTGATAAATTGGTGATGTTGCCAGTAGTGTGGAGATGAGTGGGGTCATCCTCCCCGTCCCACTTCACTGGTATGTTTGATGAAGTGTATACAGTCTGAAAGTACAGCCTAAGCTTCTGGCCCACTGAAAGTTGGAGTTTGAGCAGGATCCTCCCACATACTGCATTCTCATTCAATAAGTGTCTCTTGGGAAAAACAAGGGAAGCACTCTGCTGGATTTGGTCCAAAAAGGATGACTACAACTGTGTGGTCTGAATCATCACTTGCTTAAGTCGTATAATTTATAAAAACATTTGTTGATCTCTAATAACATACTATAAAATATAATCAGTAAATGGTTGTCATAGTGGCAACATTTATGCAAAATAGTCATATTTATCAAAATGACACTACAAATTATAATACTTGAGTCAAATTGGAAGCAGCTTTGTACACATCTTTACCCAACATTTTCAAAGAGACTCACTCTAAAATGCGTCAATAAAGCTGGTGAGACGTCATATTTGGAACATGATTTGCTGAATCAGAAGTCTTGCAGGAGGAATGTCAGATTGATTTGACTATTCACAACTGATTTCACACTTTGAGAACAGTTTTTTAAGGAACATTTTTGTCACTGTTGTGAGAATATTTTGCCCGTGGCTTGGCCTTCAGTTTTACATAAATAAATGTTCAGTCCAATTTTTGATCGCTCAGATTGGATCTATGTAAACAATTGCCTGCTTTTAATAATCCTCAAGACAGCAGCTGTATGACTTTGATTCCTGGCAAGACCTCTGAGCTTAACAGCAAGCGTACACTGAGACGATTGTGTGGAAAGGGCCAATATAAAGTCTAGTGTTTCATTGCAAGATGGCTGATTAGCTCTTTAGGGGGCTGTAAAGAATTTGGTGCCTTCATTTGGGGCTTCACTCATGAGGCGCTTGTTAAATTAAGGTGATGAAGAATACAATGTGCATGCATTGCATATAGTATTGTATAAAATGCTATAATCAAGCCCAAATCCCACACAAAAAATATCCACACTCACACCTTTTGTCGAGCCAATTGTGTTACCACATTTTTATTGAATCCCTCAGTCGTCCCCAATCCCTCTGTGCTCCATAAAATGCTGGCGAGTGGATTGGGTCTACTATAATGGTGGCACAATACAGAAATAAACTACTTTTACTGCTGCAAACAAAGTGATGTGACCTGGAAAGGTTGTATTCTTTGCCGGGATAATGACTGTATTTTAGAGTCAGGCGTCAGTGTGAACTCTTAATTACTTGTCCTGGGCCACTGAGCTACCTTGGTCTCAAGCACTACCTAATGAAGTCCATATTGGCTCTATGTTTAGCAAAGTCAACAAGTTGCGTGACCATACATTATGTTCTTGCTTTCTATCAATGTGTTTCCTTCGCGCATAAAAAGCAAGTGGGAATATCTCAAAAGAAGAAGCAATCAATTTCCAAGATGTCCAAGAAGCACAACTCAACTCTATCTTGTAATTTATATTAAATCATATTGAGATATGAATGAGAAAACACATTCTGAACTAAACTTTACCACCTCCCAGAGACGTTAAAATGTATTTTAAGAAAATGCTCCTTGACCTTCACATTTTCAATGATTTCATTATCCACACTCTTCAGAACTGGGTCCCAGTTAACTTAATCACTGTGACACCCATTTCTCATAAATATGCAAATATAATACAGTCATCTTGAGTACTTCAAGATAAATAGTGACTTTAAGGGAAGAACCCATTTTAAACCTCACCTCGGGTGTTTTGAGCACCTCATATGGGAAACTTTTCCTTTGCGAAACTGTGAAGTTTCTGGGTTCCCACAGCCACATGTTTTGCCAAAACACAGCATGCTTGCTTGTCACAGTAAATTTAATCATACAAAATGGGAGCACTCTGTGCTGCTCTCATCACTGCCACTTCTTCTGAGTGTTTTTGTTTCCAGTGTGGTTAGAATTCTAGCAGACAACAAGGATGGAAAACAATCCCTCCTATCTTAATGAAAATAATATCATAAAACAAAACAAAACAAAAAAAAGAAAGCACAATGGAGGTCTGGTTATATAGCTTGAAATATAATTTTACACTCAGGTCCTTTGTGTCCCTCCAGACCACTGGCTCACTAGTAAAACACTCCTCCACAGACTGGAAGGCGGCATGGGTTTGTGAGATGGTTGGGAAAAATAAAAGGGACACAAGGCAGGGAAGGGGATTTGTAGGGGTATTAAGGCGCTGCATGCCCACTAGCTTCTGTCTTATCCCACTGTACATTCCAGTGGTGCAGTGTGCAAAACTTTATAGTCCTCAACCAGCAAAATCTTCACAATTGTGTCTTGTGCATGCAGGGACAGGACCATCTCACTCTGTTTACCATCAGCTGTCTTGTTCTGCTTCTGCATTTGTGCTGGTATCTCACTGATCTACTTAATCACTGACGTGAGGCAGAGATTGTCGACTAACGGTTGGGAAATCTGTCCCCCCCTACCACTCTCTCACTCCTGCCACCCACTCTTTCTGCAGCGCGCCGCCCTACCAGGTCGGCCTACTGACAGCTAATAAAAGAAACATCCCTCGACTGTGAACAGCTGGGTTCCTGTGATCTAACTATGCAAGGGGCTCAGTTGGGGCTTTTTGTTGCTTTCTCTGTGAGGTGAATAATAAAAGGCACAGTACAAGTACGAGGGTGACAAATTCAGAACATAGGCAGGATTGGGGATAAATGGGGAAAGAAAGAAAAGAATGAAAGAGTAAAGTGATGGAACAGACAAAGTACTATCCATTGGTAAGCCAGAGGAAGGGAGCTCAGTGGCTGTCTTGTCCCTGGCTTTTCATAGCCTAACCAGCTAATCAATAACCCAGAGAAACACTATTTCCGCTGGCTCACTGAGCTCTCCGTACAGGAGAAATACTCCACATGCCAACTCACTCAGTTGTTGTTTTGTTTTTTTTTCTCTCTATCTTTCTTCAGCAAATATTTTTGAGTTTTATACACAAGAAGTGATCGAACTTGTGCAATGGCGCCCGGCACCCCTACAGGAAATGGATATTAAGGGCAATGTTGGAGCATCTGAAGTACAGGTATGTCCTTGATGTTACCAAGAGAAAGCACTGCTGTTCACATAGCAGGGGCAGCAGTATTACCAGGGTTTGGAAAAGACAAGTTGTTTCAGAAGATTAATAAAAATGCAAAACGCAGGCAAGCAATTGAAGAGGCCATGTAATATCCAACGAGTACTAAAAACAATCAGAGGGAGAAGCTCTGGGATTAGTTTAGATATTGATTGCTTTGAAACTAAATTCTTGTCACTATTACAGCTTTAATGCCTCTTCTACTTCTGGGAATGGATGAGGTCCTCCCCTTTTGGCTGTTGGCATTCCAGTCTTGAGAGAGATGTGAGAGTGGCACCATTCCTCTAGAACAACACCTCCAGTCCGGGGGCGACATGGGTGGGGTGGTTGTGATGTGAGGGAGGCCGACCTAAATAGGCGCTCATGTGACCTGTCATGCCTGACCTACACACCCTTATTGCACCACTGTTCTGTAGATATCGTTCCTAATTTCAAGTGTGTGCATGTGGACAAGTATGTGTGTAGTGGGGAAGTTGGTGAGTATGAAAGACGATTCCAGATGCTCCCGGCTGGCTGTTGCCCAGTGAGGCTAATACACTTCTGCCTGCCTAATTAGAACACGCACGCACGCACGCACGCACGCACGCACGCACGCACGCACGCACGCACGCACGCACGCACGCACGCACGCACGCACGCACGCACACACGCACACACACACACACACACACACACACACACACACACACACACACACACACACACACACACACACACACACACACACACACACACACACCCTGCCACTCATGTCCCACTGTTTCAATGGGTTTATGGTAGGAAGAACATATGCCCCCCCAGTGTTTTATACAGGACACACATGCAGACAGCTAAACAAACAACCAGCGGCTTAATTACCTCATAAGGGAGGCCAGGGGTGAGGGTTGCTGATGAGTCACTGTGGCATAATGCAAAAGGATGTGCTGCATAATGCAGGAAAAAGACGTCGCTTTGCTGTAAATGCATTTGATTTGCAGATTCTGATTGAAGTGGTGACTCAGGAGCACAAATTCTACGGCAGAAATGATCTGTGATTGCAGGCATTGTGGGAGTCAAACCAGCCCCTTTAGTATCTCAGCTGCTTTGTGCAAACAGACTTATTCACAGTCGTCTCGACTGGTTGCAGGTGGGGTGGGGGGGGGGGTGTCTCAACTGGTACAAACTTTCAGTATGTGAAAGAGTGGAGGGGGGGGGGGTCATAAACTATAGCACAAACAGATACAGGATGGAATACCTGAAACCTGCAGTCACCATGTTGACCCTTTCTGCACTAAGGAAACCGCATTTTGTAACAACACAACATGCAAGACATTTTCTGCCAGCCTGTGTGTTGAGCAGCATTTTCATTTCTTTTTTCATTGTGACTAAAGCACATAAAGCAGTATTTTAAATCAACTCCATCTGCAAGTAAAACATGAAGTTACATACCTGTTATGTTCTATTAATTAGAAACAACCCTATTCATATTATTTTTTATTATGTTTTGGATTATTGTTTATTGCAATGCATCGTTGTCTTTCTTCTCAACATCTTTGCCAAGTAAATTTCTTATTATTATACAGCATAGGATCACATATCAGCCAGTTCTACACAAAGTTTCCTTAAAGCTGACGTATCAGACAGTGTTTGTACATGGGTTTGCAAGTGATGTCGTACCACAGAACAAGGTCTAAAAGGGTAAATGAAACCATCAAAACACGCATGGTCGCGGTAGCAAATGAGGACATTGAAGGAAGGGGAGGGCATTTTGGGGCCGTGGAGCAACAGCGAGAGAGTGATCCCAAGGTCAGCGTTGTGGGGCCAGTTACAGATGAGGAAGGAGAGATGGTGTGGACAGATGTCAAGAGTGATAAGCGTCAGGCCTGACAAGCTACAGCTTGGCTATCAGTTACTACTCTGAGCCCAGGGTCGGGCCCGTGCCAAAACAATGCCAACGCCTTTCTGTGACGATCAGTGCCTCCGGAGGTTGTGCAAAATGGCTGCTGACATGCCAGAGCATTACTACGAGTCACTGGCTTGGCAGTTTCTTTTTCTTTTTTTTTTCTCAAAGGAAGTGCCATCTGTGAGTGACAGCGGGGCCTCAGCCATTTATTTTGAATGCCGTAAACAAAGCTGCCATTTTTTTTTTGCATTTTAAAGTCTTGGATGCTTGCATATTACCACCGGCAAGGCTGTTTGTTGTCATGAGAGATATTAGACGTGGTGTGATGTATATCCTCCCTCGATCTCAATTTATCTAGTCCAATCCATGCTCTCTTACAAGCATCAGTCAAACAGCAGCCACAAAATAAATCCTCATTTTCACATTCCAAAGCAGCCTGGACAAAAATCCAATACACAGGAGAGTGCTTGGTCTTGCTTTAAGCATAACAGCTGACGAGTGGAGAAGGGGAGTATGGGGGCATCAGGAAATAAATCAATAATAGGCCATTTACTATCATATTCCATGGCCATCGATGATCTGTCAAACCATTTATTTCAGCATCTGGACTGCACATCAAAATCATTCTCCAAAGAAGTTTCTCTACATCCAAAACAAATAATGAATAACTAGCAAATCAATACAATGTGCTTCATAGAGCTCAAATGCCTGATGTGAATCTGGCACCTGGCCCAATTGTTTTTCATTTGCTAGATATCCTTTTCTCTCCTTGATTGTTCTGCTTTGTATGGAACTGAATGACCACAAAAAGGCAGTGTAGCTTGAATGATGTGTTCGTACAGTGTTTGATGTGAGCCACAGTGGAAAGACTATGTAATATTTTGAGAATATAAAAGCTGTATAGCTTGTTGCCAGCTCTATTGAGTTTTCCAAGTTTTCAGTAGAGAAACAACAAAAAAAGAAAAGAAAAAGACCCCAAAACAACAACAAAAAACTCCCCAGATTTAATGAACTCATTTGACTGCTGAAAATATAAAGACTTGACAGTGTAAAGAAAAAACATCCGGCACCCTTGATCAGTGCCTCTTAAAAGGCCCTGGGTCTCTCAATGGAGTCAGAGTTGGCAGTGCCACATCGATCCGAGTCACGCCCCGCTGCGATACTGAATAGGACCGAATGAAATCATGGCAGACAGGGAGATAGCTCGCCAGGGTAGAGGTCAACAACTTTCACCCCCACCGGGAGGCCAAGACCCCATCTTCCTGAAAAAATGACCACAGAAGAAGAAAAAAAGATCCTCTGAATCAGCAGGATTCTCTCAGAGAGGTTCCACAAAGAAGTTTTGACTGGCAGGAGAACGGGTGTTTTGTGCAGCATTTGACAGGGACGCATAATCGCCTCTTTGAGGAGGTTTTCTCTCAAAGAGAATTGGTCTTAAGCCAAATCAGTTAGTAAGTGCTGCAGAGCATATACAAAATGCAATGCAATGTTATGAAAGATGTGACAGAAATAAAGCGTATTTTATTGAAGAGGCCCTTGCCTTCTAGTTACTATGGGAGGAAAAAAAAATATTTCATTGATTTCTTGCTTTGCTCTCACCTCGTAGAAAGTGGTCCATTTCTGTATGAATAAGTATGAACAAATGACTACCCAATCCTCTGTGATCCACTCAACTGCACTGTCTAAGGGTCCCTCTTGGGTCACGGCCTCGGTGTCACATGCCAGTGGACGAGAAAGAGATATTGATTACCAATAAACTCATTAAGAACAAAGAGAAGGACTTTCTGCACTGACACAACAATTTGTTTCTGTCAAAACAAGAGCTTAGCAGTCAGATTGTGTTCACTGATTCAGTTGACTCTCTTGCCCTTTTGAACTCATTGTTTTGCAAATGAGGTGTGGGTCGGTGCCACATCAGTGGTTCAAATGCCAGCTGTCCCTAACTACTTTTAAACCTGTTCAGCGATGAGGTAAATGTAAATAATCTAATGGTACCATCATCCTTGTTGCAGGACTGAAATCCTGGCATAGGCTTCTTGCTTTGGGACACTGGCCATTATTTCACAGAATGAGCAATTGATAACGGTGTCATATATCTGCTCCTCTTGTGTTGTGCATCTGTTATCCCTGATGTTAGCTGGCAGCTGGCCAGAAAATCTGCTTCCACCCTATTCACATTTTATGTTTAATATATTGTGAAACTTTCAAGGTTGGGAATCTGGCACATTAGCTTCATAAATTATTTTGGGTTTAATTTATTTATCCTTGTCTGGTTTCTTTTCCCTCCCTTTTTTTTGTCAGCCACAGTAAGCATCTTTTCAAGCAAGTTCAGCCATTGTCTGCCTTCTTCCAACAACTCCCCCAGTGGAGGATTCCAGTATGCTGTATTTGGGATGCAGGGAATTAAACTTCTCCAGCACACCTATGATAAACTGCCACGCCGCTGCCCCTTTGCACCCTGTGTGATGCCTCTGCTCTTCAGGCTCTGGAAAGGATGTGCCTGAAGATCGAGATACCCACTGAGGATGTAGACAACTACTGTTATCACAGCTCTGCTATTAATAAGATCGCCCGCTAGCTTGTGTCCCAAGGTTTGCTGGCCTGTGTTATCATGCTCCAGGACAATCTAAAATGAAGTAGCGCTGGAAATACGGTGCGGTGGTGACAAGGGGTAAAAATGGGGAGAAATGTGATGGGCCATGGTGTCAGCGTGGTTAATCGAAAATAATGGCTGGCAATTTATAGTTGCCATTCTGACCAGCACTGGATGTACTGATGCAGGAGATCGAATTTTAATGTGTACATTCCATCACTTCATACAGGCTACTGATGTTTAGGGCTCTGGCCAAACAGCACATGAATCTCTGGGTGGAGGTTATCATAGTGCTATAATAAAGTGCAAAACTATCTAAACAGCCCCTCACTCTGTTTTGCCTGTGTTGAAGCTTGTGTGAATGCGGCCAACGTATGTTATGGAACATTGTACAACATCACTGTGATTGGACAGTCGTCCGATTTCCACCTGCGGCCATTGTAATAAATATACGAAAAAATGGAGAGGGAGGATGGGAGATGCAAATGAAGGCCACCTGCTGTGTTGTTGAGACCAGGGGGAATAGTGGAGCTATCAGTATTTTTCCTCATTTGACAAGAGTCCATTGAATCTCTTCTCCTCACTGGTTCCTCTGACCGTGCTATCCTGTATAAAACCCTTGAAATGGATCCAGGGGGAAAGAAACAACCCAGATGCTGCTCAGTCCCAAGGCACTTGTGCTTTGCAACACAGAACTGTGTTGTCTTATAAGCTTGTTGTCTTGAAATGTATAATCACAGGATTTGTCGGTAGTTTGTTAAGAGGTCAAACACATTTACTTAGTCTCCTATTAGTTATCAACTCGCTTTCTAATATATTTATATATTTTGATTATGGCAACAGATCTCAGTTCAAGCCAGTTTTAAATGTCAAGTAGAAAAAGTGTGGTCAGTTAAGTATGCACAACTAATGCCTTTACAAACGGACATGGTCTGAACCAGAGGTTGCACGAATGTGACAAAAAGGACCAAAATTCCACAACCTGTCATTTTTATTTTTAATGTTAATATACCGTTTAAAAAAGTGAAACAATTCAACAACTGAACCTCCAAAATAGATGAATGGCTTCACATTTCTACATGGTATTATATTAAGTTTCTATTCAGCTGCATCATTTTAACGGGGATTGCTACAGCAAAGAATCATTACATTTTGCATGAACCTTTACATTTTTAAGCCAAATATCAATGTCTCTTAAAGAGCTCAGTGAAACTTTATGTAAAATTGTCTTCCAATACAACATGATTTATTCAAAGGTATTCCAAAAAAAATACCCCGATAAAAAATTATATGGTAAATATTGATAACATTTCATAGTAATCTCTGATACATATTAGGTTTGCTCTGTGTGGCAGTAATTGATTTAACTGTTGATAGTATAGTATATTGTAGGATTTAATGCATTGACAGTGATGAAGATCGTTGTAAATTAAGATAACGATAATGAGGTGAAGGGTTGGGATTAAATAAGTACGTCGTCTTCCTACTCCTTGCCATACATGTGAAAGACATGGGCACACATGTTGTTGACCCATTTTATATTACTTATGGAATTGGATGTTCTGGGGTTTTTTTTTCCAGTAAGTTTTTTGTTGGTTACATAGTACTAAATCTTTACTTTCCTAATTGCTTGCATGTTGCAAAGATGTGTCCACTGATATACTGATGAATATGTAGGAACTGACTGGCCTGCAGCTGGCTTCTAATGCACATGCGTTATGCCATCCAAGAAAAGATAAATAAAACCGGGATCACTGGAAAAAAAATGGTGGTTGATTCTTTTCTGCAACTCTGCTGTTCAATCACTACCAGCACCACCGTACCAAGACATTACAGAGCCTTTTGCTTTCTCTGAAAAGACGTACCTGGAAAGGCCTTAAGCAGAGGCAGTGGGGAGGCTACAAATGGCAATCGGATGGATGGGAACTTTTATGACGGTCTGTGAGAACCGGTGTCACAGGCGGTGACAAGTCTGTGATCAGAAGTGAGCGCAGCGCAGCACAGCTTGACTAAACCAGGGAAGTGGCACGCTCTGAATGCTATTCAAAAGTGCCTCTAAACAGCAGGTCTGCATTGAAATACAGAAATTACACATCAGCTGTGAGTCATGCTTCTCAGCATTGGGTTTTTTTTTATTTATTTTTTTTAGAAATTCACTCATTAGGCTCAGACTATATTTTCACTTCCTTCGGCTCGGGGCACAAACACCAAATAACTGCCTATAGGGCATGAGAGGTAGAAATCAGCTGCATACAATTTTTTCCTTTGACTCACTCATTTTCTGCATTTCACTCCTGACGTAAGGGCTCTTAATAAAGACAGCATAGCACACCGCTGCTGAGTTCTGCACAGCCAGTCTAAAGATTTTATTTCACTGCTTCCACAGCTTGCCTTATTTCACTATTGCTTAATGAGAGTCGTTTGGAATAATAGGCTTCCATTGAACAGAGGCATCTGCATCCACACAGCTCTAAATGAGTGAGCTAATTTCCAAAGATAATCACCTCTCCTGCTGTGTTTTTATGCCGAGATGCTGTAGATTTTTAGCCTCTGATTTAATGAAGTCAAAAATTACCTCCCAATCCTGGGCTAAGGTCTACAGGCGCTTGAATGCATCACTGGAATTTGTCTTTCAACTGGGGAAGAAAGTGTTATTTTCACAAACACGCCAGTTAATTCAAGCATTTATGTCACAATCCAGGAAAAAAACAAGACCTGGGATATGAGATTTTCTATTGAGGAAATATTAATATATTTTTTAATTAGCACTTAATTGCATAACATTTGGCTAGTTTTCATAGTGCTGATTAAATATATTTAGTCCCGTGAAAATCACTTAAAAAGGAGTATTATTTATTTTGTGCAGGTATGTAATGCACCCCTAGTTAAATTAAATAGCAGGTCAAACATTTTAGGTATCTTTTTTATGATATGCTATGAGACTGTCCTTCAATTTTGCAGTGGCAGAAAGTATTGGTGTAAAGCCATCAGATCCATTAGCTCAGCACATAATCATCAAAACTTTCCTCCAGCAAAGAAATCCTTGGCTTTACCGACTGCTTGAAATACGCCTCACTCTGTGCTACAGAGAAGTTTTGACTAGCCCAACTGAAGCACTTCATGCTGCTGTAGAGACATAAAAAGAAGTACAAACGCTTTTTACATGTTTCCAAGAGCAAACAAGTGAGATTTCTTCGGATGCCTGGGTAATGAAGTCCGCAGGGACATTCAGAGACACAATTAAAGGATGGAGTGAGCTCTCTGTTTCATCGTCTCTTCTGTCTCCACTTTCTTCCTCTCTGCTCTCTCGTTTGGTCCCAGTATGTGCGCGTGAGCGTTGTCAGTGATGACACAGAAGCCGCGGCGTCACGCAGTCACTGCAGATGGCAGATACAAAGAAAAAAAAAGCGGGGGGACAGGAAGGGAGGATTCGCTTACAAATGGCGTAGGCCATTTTGACAGAGCGAAACTCTGGCTTGTCAGAACAAATGGGAAAGGTCACGCGCTGTGACAATGTAGTAATGTCCCATTCACTGAACTCCACTCTCCTTTATTTAACTCCCCACTTTCACGTCAACAAACTTGTCTTTAAAAAAAATGCCATGCCCTTTTGTACCCTGTAAAGGTTGCACGAGAGGCAGACACAAGCTAAGGAGGCTTAGTTGTTTATCACAGTCACTGTGTATTCATGCAGTGGGACTGGAGAGATGCTGTCTGTAGTTTGGCAACATTTACTACACTTTTCTATTCATGGTCCTGCTGGAGTGGTCATAGCAGGGGAAAAAAAAAAAAGTGTACAATATGAAAGATACAGTAGCAGAGGTTAATTCCTGAGTGGAATGTTTCATAGTCTGGCAATCCTAGCGGAGGAGCAAGAGACAACAATATGGCGAGCAGCTAGTGCCGGACATCCTCACAGCTTTAGCTCGTCACAATAGACTGTCAGGATCTGTTCCAGATAACAGCAGAGAGGGGGAAAAGGGAAGTTAAGGGACGAAAAGACTCATGTCTACAGAACAACTTTTCTAAAAACCGTGCTGTAGAAGACCCATACGAAAAGAGATGTCTTTCGAATAATCCATCCATGGCAAAAGACTTGCACAGTTAAATTACTTTTTTTTTTTTTTTTTTTTTTACTTTTACTATGTAATAGCTGTCTTTCAGAATAAAAACGTTTAAAATAAAACCTGCTGTAAATGACACCTTTCTTCATTGTCTAGACTTGAGGCGAGCCATCAAATATGGATGGCACTTAAAGTTAGTAAGCCATTTCATAGTAAGGCTAAATCTCAGTTTCAACCATAGTCACGGGCTGAGGTTTCAGGCTGGATTCTTCTCTGAATATCTTTTCACGTTCTTATCCCTTTCTCAACAGCTCTACCTTCTAATCATGCCTGTGTTAGCTCCAGTTTCTGTCATCTTTCCATTTCAACCTCTGCAAAAACATAATTCTCCATGCCCAAGGAATATCATCCCATCTGACTCCAGGCCTAATAGCATTGACTAGCTCAGGATGTGTGCAGGCAAATTGGATGCTTTGCATAACATCACTTCAACAGCATGCTTGGTTAGACATTCCAGTAATTAAAAAAAAAAAAAAAAAAAAAGGGGGGGGGGGGGGGGACACACAATAGTGGAGCACTCACTTCGAATTTACAAAACCTCACTTTCTCACTCTTAATAATGCACACCAACAAGACCCGATGGCGTCCAGGTGTCCAGTTACAGCGATGCTGAAACTCTTCTGGAATGTTTCTTTAGGGTAGATCGACGGGAGAACACATGCAAGGACAAGGCAGGAGCAGGTAGAAGATTAAGTGTGGCAGCTAGGGTTACGATGCCCTACACCTGACATGGACTTCCCCTGAGCAGCATGAGAAATTCAGTGGAAAAATCTTTGTATTAGAGGTCACAGAGACTCAGCTTTGTTGTACCCTGTAGGTTTTTTAGATTTCATGGATGGATGGTGGTATTCTCCAGAGTTCGTGTCTGTAAAATCTGTTATTATTGTGTTGTGTATCACTGGAAATACTTTATAAACACTCCAAGGTACTAAATTGCACGACTGTTGGTTATGACCACTGCAGTGCAGCACAAACAATCTCTTACACACTTGAAACCAAACTGAGCCTGTCTGTCACATGTTTGAGTGCATGCAGTGGCAAATCTCAACATTAATTTCTATGTTACATATAGAGTCATGAATAACTTGCTGACTTCAGAGTCTGGTATGTGTGGTGTATTTATGTTATCTATGACTGAGCTATTCCTGGTATCTTGAGCCATTCTGCATGAACTTCATTTAAGAGTAACCCAAGTCAGCTAAACACCTCTGGCTAAAACTGCCTTTCTATGTTTAACTGTTGCCATCTCATTTCCCAGTAGATTTGCCCATGTACTGAGCCAAATATAGTTAATTGCGCCAATGGTTCATGGGGCTGTAAAAGTTGGTGGATACCAATTCCTTATTTGTGGGTTTTGTAACTTGTCCCAGGCGGCTGCACTTCTTCAATTTCAGCATACATTCAAAGCTCTGGTGAAATATACATAATTAAGAAAATCCTTTACTTGTTCCTGGAACTGGATGAATTTTCTTAACTATAAATACATTAGTGGGGTCATGTGTACCATATTTATTCTTGCCTGACTAAATATAAACAAGGCCTGTCTGTGCAATGTTATCCATAACAGTGTGATGCAACCCTCCGAAACCCCTCTGAAATTGTTCCTAAAATATACATGAAAAGGGAACGGAAAGATATACCCGTTCTTCTGTGTCGGCTGTTTGAAGACCCAAGCACAACTTTCATCTGTCATCACTAAACTATCAAAATGAGGATATAAAGAAAGGACAGGTGGGAGACAAAAAAAAAAAAGAGACTCATGCGAATAGAGTTGTCAGCATTGCTAGCGCCACTGAGCCACATCTGTGTGAGCAACCTCCCCATTCCGGTATGATGAAAAAAATGACAAAACACCAAGTTCTCTCTTAAGTCCGGGCAGGTCTGGCATAGACAGGACCAGGAAAGGCTGCTGCTCACATTAATGTCTAATACTCGCTCATTTCTTTCCCACACAGAGCTCTGTATTCCCCTCGGGCTACCATTTGCTTTGCAAAATGCATGCATGAAATTCTTGAGACCAGCCTCCCCATGAGAGTCTAAATAATAGATTACCAACACAGCATCCAGCCTGCGCTATAACTTCAGCCCCAACTGTCTGGCCTCATTAGTGAGGGAAGTGTAAAAGATAGCCAGCTGCTAGCCCAGGTGACGGCACTCAGCTCTGGCCTTTGGCAGTAGTGGCCCACCCTAAAGAGAATATACGGCGTCTCGCTCGTGCAATTCATCTTGTAATCCGCCTTAAAGCTGCTAAGCTTCCGTTGAAGGCAAATGAATGGTGACCAATGTGAAGAAAGATGGAGACAGAGGGAGAGGAGGGTGAAAAGTTCCTGTGAGCAGCCCAGAGATTGAAGAAAAGGACTCAAGTGTGGAAGATTCATCTGTAAGGAATGAAAGGTGGTTGGTTTGGGCTGTCTGGGCAGAACCAGAGGTGACCTAAGCCATTTTCATCCACTGATTGTCCCCCCCCATTCCTCCCTCCTTCTGCCCCTCCCTCCATCTTTTTTCACTCTCTCTTCAGCAGCTCTGTCTCTCTCACCCTCTCTCTCCATGTCTGCTTCCAAATGGCAGTCATTATACCGGACATGAAAAGTCATTTTAGTTCCGCCTGGCTTCTTCAAAGCAGCTAGCTATAATTGCAGATTGAGTAGAGGGAGAATGCCGGGGTAACAGAGAATTTAAACACTGACTCCTAACCTTGCAGTGATGCAGAAATGTAAATTTGAATTTAAAAACAGGATGGTGAAACAAGGAATACAACAGAACTAATATTTACATCATGTGGACGCCACCCTACTCACATATCCATATTCCTTTTGTATTATATTTCTCACTTTGAGATATGCATATGCATTAAAAGATCCTGGTGTGGACAAGTGGGTGCCAGACATGGGAGCGGACTGGTGAGGAACTGGCTCATATTACAACACGTGTCACTTCAAGAACTGTGGCACAAATTGGGGAAACACTTCCAAATTACGAAAAATCTATCTCCTATTAAATGCATTCCTCATTCGTGAAATTGCTATGTGACAATGTCACTGCACTTTTTAATGGAATTCTCTCATCGTTGCCAGTTCCAGGAGGACTCTGCAAAATGCAAATGTACAACAAATACTAATACCCTGTGTTCTTAAGCTTCATTTAAGATCAGTCATTTTCTTTTATGCAAATAACGTCTCATCAATGTGCAGCAATAAACACTATGTGTGCCTTATTCCTGTGCTTGTATGTATGTCTCTGTGTGTGCGTAAGCGTGTGTGTGTGTGTGGGCTTGTGTGTTACAAATCGAGCTCCCAAACACTTTACAGTCCCTGAGGGTCATATATACGTAGCTCTTTGCCAGTTTACGAGGTAGCCACCAGTCTGAGCTGAGCACCCCTCCCTTGCACTTATCTCTGGCACCCTTATATTTGGCACAGCAGGTAGTGTAATTGTTCTCGGAAAGAGCCATCAACTAAAGCCTCCATTTTTGACTTCTTGTCGCAAAGACTTTTATCATAACACCCCATTTTTACCCGGCTCCAGGCTCTCCGACTGCAGAGCGCCTCTGAACAAAAGTGCTTTGGCCAAGTCATTTCCTTTTGATGGGGAACGGAGGGGTGTTGAGCAAGTAAGGATGTGATACAGAACATAGACTGGAAAATATGTTGTCTATACCGGATCATACTTGCTGTCCGCTCCAGCGCCCCCAATCTATGAAATGCAAACCACCGCCAGCTATCTTGTGAGTAAAAACAAATTCTAAAACTGTCATACTTTAATTGAAATTCCATCACTTGTGTGGCTTCTATTGTGGAATAATTTGATAAAGCTGTGTGACATGAATGCACAGAGCAGCCCGCCACTTCCATTTCTTCCTCCAGCTTTCATTTCCTCATTCTGCTGGTTATTCAAATGAACCTCAGTGGATTTTGCCCTCAGCCTTTCCCAAAAAATTTAGATAAGGGGAAATGAGACAATGGGAAGGGCATATAAAGAAATTATGTTTTGGGTTGCAAAACAATCACAATGAAGCCCTTAAAAATCTCACCAATGAACCGGTTTATTACCCATCACCTTCGTTTCCACAATATGTTAGGCTAGAATCACAGTTCGCTTCCATTTTTCTTCTAATTACCCTGGACTCTCAAAGAGTGACAGGCTGTTAGCTGCTCGATGGGGATGATCCAAAATGGAGGTCAAGGGCAGAATTAGAATCCTCTGCTAGTGCCACTGACCCCGATCCAAATCCATACTAGCATACTCCCTCCCCCTTCTGTCTTCACAACTGGCTACAGGCATTTGGCATCCATCATATCTTCTGAAACCCAATATGCAAGCAATGGACAGCTGCGTGAGGAAAGCAGTCTGCCCCATTTTTGCCACGTTGGTGCTCCCCCCGTACTCACGCCCGCAGGCATCGCCTCAAGGCAAAGCTTTCCCAGTTAAACCATGTTAAAAGTGACACGGTGCTTTTACATTAGAATAGATACAACCACATTTCACAAAGGGAGATGCATGTCGTGAGGGTTAAGATGAGAAGGCACACGGAACGGCAAAGACTTTTCCCATCATACCCCCTATGTACAAAGAGAAATGGCACACAAGACAGATGAAAAGTGAAGGAACATAAATTGAGAATAGGCTTGCCTATAGCTCTGTGTTCCCTCCTCTGCCAAATTATATTTACGCCTTAGCTTTCTGCCCTGACAGGGTGATGGACAGTAGAGGTGATTTTTGCCTGGGCATGAAAATAGGCTTCTTATTATTCCAACCCAGTGGCAACTTGAATATCAATAAAAACTGCTAGCGTTCCCCTATGTGTAAAACCAATGCCCCGTAGCGGTGGTTTTTATCAAGCAACCCACCCTTGACGCTAGTTATGCAGTACTAGAGGTTACGGGAGGAAATGCTTGCCAAGTAAATAAGTGAGTGAAGCGATTGAATAGAGGGGAAAAATACCGCGGGACCAGGGCCAAAGTGAACCAAGGGTAAAGTCATGATCACTTCATTATGCTGCGGTGCAGCTCAGTGTTGTGCGAAATCAAACTGCTCTCTCATTTGTCACAATGCATCAAGCTGGCGCCTGTGATGTGGTTTTGTAGTCAGCGAGCCCCCGACGCACAAGTGCACACAGGAGTTGATTAACATTAGAAACCTTAACTGCATGATACATAAAATGCACACAAGCATACATTCGCGCAATACAACCCTTTTGCCTCCCTCCTTAACAGTGTGATATCCACCAGTCAAACTTCTCTCTCGCATCTGACAACCACCCACCCAGCCAGCTCGCCAGGCTGCCTGCCTGCCAGTCAGTGGGTTGCTGTTAAGGGCCATTGTTGGCACAAAATAAACTGGAATACACCCACTGGATTACAGAGGGCAAGCAGTGAGGGGGGGGTGATTGCTAACAGACCTATTGGCACTCCATCTCCTCCAGTTCCAACACCACGGCGCCTGATAATTGTGGCCTCTGTGTTTACGTATCCATTTTTGTAATGTAAGTGTTGATTTCTCATTCCACACTCGTAATAGAGGCCCTGGCCTTGAAATTCCTGAAGTTATGCTCTCTCTCTCTCACACACACACACACGCACATGTGTACACACACACTCTGTGATAGAAAACAAACTTTTTTTCTCGCTTTTTTTTTCTTTCTCCCTCTCAACTCTTGCAAATAAACCCGTGAGTCAGAGCAACTTGGCTGTAGTGAGACAATGGGACTGCAAGGTGCAGGCACACTTGTTTGTAAGAGGTTTTGGCTTTGATCCAGAGTAGGACATGGACGAAGAATCACTCAAAACCGCCTTAAAAAAATAAAAAGAGCCTTTTCACATTAAATTCACTGCTGTGTGATGATTGATCCCTACGTCCGACCAGCTTGTGTAATAGCAGCGACACCATAAGCATAATGCTTTGGAAAAATTCACTGGGGAAGTAAAAAAGAAAAGTAATCAAAGCGACATTGTTGACTTCTATCCAACATTAAATGGTGAAGATGCCCCGCTGTCCCTTCCAGACATTGTCAAAAATGGAGGATATGATTTCAGAATGTGCTTGAGGCACAAAAAGTTGGAGAAAAGATCAGCAAGAGCGCAAAGATGGCCCAGGTCCCTCATAGGCACTTTCTCTACTCCTATCATTCTTCAATTTAATAGCTTATGTGCCATGAACTGTTTGTGCGCGCGCACACACACACACACACACACACACACACACACACACACACACACACACACACACACACACACACACACACACACACACACACACACACACACACACATCGCTATATATGGATGAATGCCACACAAAAGCGCTCCACCGTTTACATTATAAATACACATGTGCTTTATCATAGTTTGCAGTTAAATGTTTCTGATGGCCAAAAAGCAGGATGAACATTGAGAGTTGGAATGAAGATGGCCGCATCCCTGCCGCTTTTTGATGACTGAGGCGCTTTGTTCCTTTTCAGCGACTTTGGACAGCAGCACTTAGACCGAGCAGCAGCCACCTTTAGTGCATGTCCACCCCCCCCCCCCCCCCCCCCCCCCCCCCCCACCGCCTCCTCTTTTGAGTGCAGCTGTCACAACAGCAAAATTGGAAATCGAACGTGTGTTGACAGCGTGAATTGCGCTGTGTCAAATTTGGGCAAGTGCTAACTGTTGAAGCTAAGAACTGTAAAACATGGAGGACAGTGGGGGAGGCCAGGGTGGGCGCTAGCTCGGTATAAACTCGGAAATGCTTGATCAAACACACCTGCACGCCTGTGTGCTTGTCTCAACCCATGCATGTTGAAACACACCTTTACTGCCCCCCCTCCTCCTTGAATCACTGGCGTTTCATTTGTCCAACAGACAAATGTGGTCACAGGTAATCAGCTCCAAAGCATTTGATCTTTTGCAATAGAAAGCCACTCGTCATGCAACGCATGCCATTTCTGACTATTAATAATCTCATCGATGTAAATAAGGAAGACATTTATTTTTAATCTGAAATTCTAAAGTTTTCTTTTTTCAGAGTAAAGCTATTTACGTTTACCTTGTAAACAAAACAAGGAGGTATCATAGTTCTGACAACCCCATCTGTACAGCCAGTGCACCCCTTTACTGCATTACCGTCCCTGGTTGCAGAGAATGAGTCCCCTAGTGGCCCAACAGGCGCACTGAGCACAGGTGGTGCGCACTTGGACGACGGGAAATAAAGGTTCACTTTCACCCGATTGACAAGAGCGACTCTGCGCCTGTCTCACTTACGATGCAGGGGATAGAAAATAATGTAGAGTGAACCTATGGAGAAAAAAAATGTATGTATATATACATATATATGTGTGTGTGTGTGTGTCAGCTCTTTAAAAAAAAAAAAAAAACTTGTTCAACTTTTAACCTACCCCCCCCTCCAAGCGAAAAATTAAAAAGGAAAATAAAGCGATCTAAAATAAGACAAGTGAGATGAGGGATCTCTAGGGAGGTGCAGGAATGCACTTTGAAAAGATTCCACTGGAAAGGCTTCCACAACTCTGAAAGGATGCTCTAAATGAACTGTATTTACATGACAGCGCCACAGCTTCAAAGTAAGCTGAAAATAAACGTGCAAAAGCTGGCTGCCTTTGCTCGCTTCGAAGGCACGACGCAGAACAAATATTTAGCAGCTTCTTTTTCAATTCAGTACAGACGCTATTGATGTGAAATTATTAGGATGTGTCGAGGTAATTGCAGATTTTTGCCTTCGAGCGCACAGCACGATAATAATATCCCACCTGCACATAGACAATACAATCGATGTGCATTAACATATTTATGACAATATTAAATAGTTATTAGGACGTGTTTGATACCGATCTTTGCGCTCTAACGTGGCTCTGAAGGCGCTGCCGTGACGGTTGTTGCGCGCACCTCCAGTGATAAACTGCGTAAAAAAAGATATGATCGACACAAAGCAAACAGCTGGATCACGTATAAGCAGCCTGTGTGCACTGAGACACGGATCTGTGTCCACATGATGGGCAAAGGGCGCAGCAAAATAAATAAATAAAAATGTTTGTGGCAACTTTACCGGGTTCTAATACGCACACCTGAAATCACTGCGGCAGCCACTTCCCACTGTAATAACCTCCAAACTCCCAGGATCGTCACACAGGCTTACCTTATCACCATTTTGCGACCACTTTGTAACTCAGTCTCTCCAGTGTTTTGTTGGGGTTATTTTTGCGTCAAGAGAACTCGTGAGTGTGTTTCTTTCTCTCTTGTTTTCTTTTTTTTAAATCCAGTAACGGCAGCTGAGTCCCGGGGAAATAAAATTAAAGCGCAGGAAAGAAATCCCGTCCTCAGGTCTTCCTCTTCTTCTCCTCCTCCTGTTCCCGTGTTTTCGCTCTTATTTCTTCTCCTCCTGTCGTCCGTCACCCACGCGCTCGCGACGGTCGTGGAGATGGTGCGAAAAAAAAAAAAAAAACACGCACGTGGTGCGCGTATGATATATTCTCTCTGGTCAGAGCCTTGTCTGTGTAGTGCTCGTTAGATCTTCATTGGATTGAACGTGGCGAGACTGTGGTTGTGTTTGGGAGAGTGCGGTGTGGCTGGGACACACGGCCACCTCTCTCTCCCTCTCTCCCTCTCTCTCAACCCTCTTTTCTCACTCTCCCGGTATGTCTGCTTGTCTCGTTCTCTCCGCGCGACCAGTGCGCACGAACTTCGATGCGTGTGCTTGCGTGGGCGCGTGCATCTGTTTGTGCGCACTTGTGTGTGTAAGAGAAGGGGGAGTGGGGAGCCGGTGACGTCACTGAGCGAGGTCCCACACTGCCAGCTCTCCTGGATCCCCCCCCCCCCCCCCCCCCAAGTCCACTGCAGGAATGTGCACTTGGACATGACTCTGTTTTTAGGAACACTCGTGTTAAAGATACCTTATTAAGTCTTACTCAATAATTATTTACAAATGTTAAACTGTGAGAAAGTGAATGGTTATGTCACTGTTCCTCCATGCTGCTTAGATAGACTGTCATTTCTGTGATTTGGGAGTAACCCATGGGCTTTGGTTTAAATCTTGACATTTCATGTGAGGAAACCAGGCTCGAATCCTGGTGTCCACGACATGAACTATTTAAATTATGTTTGTTGCAATTCCACACACCTCTGGAGATAACCATAATTATATAACATATAATTTGATATAACATATCCATAATTCAAAGTCAACATTAAAATGTGCTATATCATTAATGTATATTAATGATATTTATAACCATTGGATGCTACGTGCTTCGCAATTCCCCACTTTAAAATGTGAACCATTTTTTGGTTAGGCATAGCTTTTCGTTTTTTCCTCCCTTGCTAAATGCTTCATTCAGGTGATGAGAGTTGAAGGAAAGAAAACTTTGCATCGCACAAAAGCAACGGTCTTAAAACTTAACAGAATAATTTCAGCATATGTTATACAATTGTCATCAGTGTGTGATTATTAATTTGGAACAAAGAGAAGGAAATGTTGGCAAATACACGGAAACCATGTTTCTATGGCAAGTGGCTGCTGATTTAAAGTTCTGATTTTGAAATTCTAATGCAAACATGTCATAAGCCTTTACATTCTGACAGCCCATAATACTTAAGTCGAATTGTAAGATACTCAGGTTATAAAAATGTGGCATACAAATGGCACATACAAGCATCAAACAATTACTCACTGAATTCAGTTCCTGGACTTGCTTAATATTATTGTAATGTGATATTTTCCTTTAAAGTTCTTCTCTCGCTAGATAGTTTTACCTATAACTGTTGAACAAGTACATATCTACATACATACATAAGAAATTACTTAATAATTTGCAAATAAATTAATAAATTGCACAACTGAATAAAGTCTGTTTGTTTTTTCTTTTCATTCAGGATATTTTGCTCATAACTGTAAAAAAAATTTTTTTAAAAGAAAAAGTGTCACATTTACACAGGTTTTATCTGTGTTATGTCTGAATCAATGCGTGTACATTTTCATTATTTCCATAAAGTTCTGTAACAGAAATTATTTCATTGCGGAGGACGCAAAAAGGAAATAATTTGTGAGCAAAAAAGTCTGGATTTCCACCGTAATACATATATTACTATGAATTATAAATTTTTTAAATCTAGTTCTTTTTAATCTCCATGTAGATAAGATGCAAATCCTGGTATGATAAGACTTGTAATTTCAGAGAAAACTTCAAAAACAAATGCCATTTCATATGCTGATATCACCAATATTAAGAAAGACGTGTTGTGTTCTATGACCGTAGATGTACACACATGGTTTGTTTTTTTATTGAAGGTATTGCCTTCTCATAACCTGCCCTCACACACTGCATTGCATACTTTCAAGGTCAGCCTGTTGTACAGCAGCCTCTATAATCCCACTGTAATGATTACACATTTCACGTAATGATTCCAAGTCGTGATCCATTTGCATCCAAGCCACTGAACAGACAAAATGTTGCACAACAATGGAGTAATGCTGCTCCTGATAACGCAGTCAAGTGCACCTTCGTCTGATGTAGAGCTACAGGAAAAAAAAAAAAATAATAACAGCAACGGCCTGAGGAGACAGATGACTATGACCAATTGTGTTTTTGAGAAAAGTTGCTTCTGTGGCACCAACCCAAACCCTCTGATGAACAACCTCGCCCTGCAGACACAAGCATCCAGCATCCCGCAATGGTGCACTGAAAGACGGGAGAGACGGACTGCTGCAGTCACCAGATCTGTTTTCTTACCTGCACTCAGACATGTCATGTGTCTGATTGAGTAACTGTGATGGTGATTTATACCTGCAAATTATAGCCGGCTCCATTTTCCGAGGGCAGAATTTGATACGGTCTCTGCATGAAGATTCAGGAGCCAAAATAAACTGTTGGTTTTGCGACAATGAACAATGGGGGAACTCGATGAAATTACTGTTATGTGAACTATTGGCCTCGAACGCTGGCTATGAGAGAGAGCTCTGTGGGTGTGGGATTGTTTTGTCTCGAGGCACGGCGTACTTTAGATCACAAATGTCTGATTATCAGACTATAATAGCAGCAATTGTTTGGAAATTATTCATAATAATGAGGTGTGCGGAGACAAAGTTGGAACACACTTTTGGTGGTGAGGAAGATAAGTTGTTCAAAAACATTCCTCCCTTGAATGTCTTCATGTATAAATCTTGGTTGACTTTGAGGAAATGATTCCGGCCTTTTGTCCGTGGCCTGCTGACAGTCGCCCCTGATTCATGAATGTAAGATTTTTTTTCCCTCCAAATCCTTTCACCATATTCTTGATATTTGTATATAATTTGATGACACTAGTTATTGGATTTACCTTTCTGTTCTGAATCTAACCTTGTGCTTTCATATTATTGGCACCATGTATGGCAATAATACAGCAGCACTTGTTGATAAATGGGGAAAGGGTAAGATTTATCAAAAAGCCTGCCTCGCTGCCTTATTGTGGCTGAACTTTGTTGTCTTACAGAAGTCTATAAACCAACTGTCCTTCAGTAGGAAGGATCCAAATGAGAGAAAACTAACTTGCCACGCTGGGAAAATGCATTATAACTCACTGCAGCATTACTTATTAAATTTCAACACTGTAGGAGGGACCTTTTAAAAAGACTCTCGTCTAGAAAATGTTTTGTTTGTTGGAGTACAATGACAAAACATTAGTGGTAGTAAGTCCACAGTATGTGATATACAGCCAAAGGCATGTTTACATCTATTTGTGTGTGGGGGTCACTCAAACTGTGCCAATGATTGACATCTGTGATGTAAATATAATGCAAATGCTGACAGCAATGCTAAAGGTTATGTCAGTGTGCGCTTGCTTTGGATGAATAATGGAAGCAAACGCTTTTGATGTATGTGTTCCCCCATGTACCTGCCCACATGATACCTCTGTGGAGATTCAGACCTTACAAAACTAATTAGCACTGAATACTGTCATTACTTAGAAAATAGTTTAAAATTACTTTATTTTGTTTCTTATTTTAGGAGGAAAAAACATAATCCGAGTGAGATGGTGAATAAATTACATGCCAAACTCAATGATGAGCCCTAGTTATTTTTAAGAATATTTAAATATTGGACTGTTTTCAGTTACGTACACTTTTAAAACCGGAGATACATATTTTAGGAACAATAGGATGTAATGGTGTGAAATTTTGCTGAGACATTCACGGTGCTGGCAAGGTGAATGGATTAATTTGGATCATTCTTAGTTGGCAGTTCCACATGTTCCACAATGAAAGAAAACAAAACGTATATATATATATATATATATATATATATTTTTTTTTTTTTGTAATACCAAAGATAGCATAAGCTGTAATCCAAAATGAATGTCTACCTTTGGTCATCACACTATTTTCCCTAAGAAATGTTTTTGTAGAGGTCAAATTTAAATTCGAAGTTTCAACAAAAAGCAAAACAAGCTAACTTCACGAGTCAGTGTACATAATTGAATATAATCAGTCTCCATTGTCGGTGAATTTGCTGACATTGATAATATAGTAAACATTGTACAAGCTCAATTTCAAAACAACATGCCAAGTTGTAAAGTGTGACATTGTCGTTTTGGGGAAAAAAAGACAAGTATGCAAAGTTTGTATGTTTTTTTTTTTAAGTAGCACATGTTAAAACATTAGGACAGAGCTCTAAACCATTGGCAGATCATAGTATTAAATTCCCCAACTGGCAACAGGTCAACAAAATGCAACAGGAATATTTTGACAAACTGAGCCAGAAAAGTCTCCAATCAGTTCATCAATCAATAGCATTGTAATCTAAAGACTATGGAACAATTTCTCACCATTTAAATTACATAATGGAGTCGAAGCCCGACACTCTACCAAACACCACTGTATTGTCTCTGGATCACTGAGTGACATTAATGTCTGTGAATGCAATGCTTCTTGCATCATGCATAGAAGAACAAACAAACTTCTTTGCAATGAAGCTCAGATTACGTTGACCTGAAAGGGGGGGGGGATACAATGGAATACTGACATTGGAAACCTTGAGCCATGCCTTGTTTTGCAGATTTAAGAGATGGGGGATCCACCTTATCAGTGCACAAGTCAACAGACAGCCTGCTTTATTGTTTAGGGTTGGGTTGATAAATGCATCACGTGAGCATCAAAAGCACATGTTGAATTTGTATTTGGAGGTCTCACTCCCCACAACACCTGCAGCTCCTTCATTTGGGATACGGAATTTGACAGTTTCTAACTCTCCAACCAAGTATTCAAAAAATCCTGTATTCTGGCTTGCATGATAGTATAAAAGCCCTCAGGCATTCAATATGGTGACTGCACATGTACATGGTTTGAGGATCAGCTGTGAGTATCCTAGCATGTAAAAAAAAAAAAAAAAAAAAAAAAGAAGAAACAAGTTCCCTGAGAGATGTTGGCATGGCCCTTCAGGTTCTTTCTCTTTTTCAACTATGTAAAGTGATTTTCAAATGGTATGAGTCCTTGGTAGCTCTTTTGTGTCATGGTGATAAGGCTGGTCAATGTTTTGTCCTTAAGTGAAAGCCTTCTCTCAGCAGCACCTTAAGCGTTAGCCTTGTGAAAAATATCAAGCTTACTGGAGAAGGCAAGATGATTCATTGATATGGCTTCAGTTTACAGGGGGCCATATTTTATTTTATTTTTTTTTATTTATTATGTTTTACCCCCTCAGAGAATAATACTACACCTTATTCATCATATAATTATATTGTATATCAGCTGTAAACCCTTGGGTTTAGTAACAGGAATAAGATAAAGAAACAAAAACAAAAAACTAACAAGATGATTGATTTTCTGAGTTGTAAGAAAAGAGGTCTGCTTTTAGTCTGCTTTAAGACGTCCCAAGCAATGCTTGTCAGATAAATTTGAACTAAGGTGCCACTGTGGGCTCAAACTGGATTTTGTAGCTCAAACAAGTGTAAGTCAAGTGCATTGTAACACAGTCTAATAAATGCTGGATTACTATCACACTTGGAATTTGACAGGACTTGGAACATTTTGTAAAAAAAAAACTCAGGTTTGCATACACAATAGGGGATTTCACATTTTATGCCGGACAAACGTGAAGATGCAATATATTTCACTGTCAATCTCGGTGTCGCCTGAGGTGCAGGTCTTTTCACCCATGACAGGCTGCTGGCACTTTACAAATGACTGTCAGTCAAGTCATTACTCAAGTTTGTGTGACCCAAAGACAACACTGTGTATAATGCTGCAGAGAAGAGAGACAGCTTGTCTGAATCAAAAACAAAGATTTTTTTTTTTTTACCAGCTCCTCACACAGCAGGGTTGGTGCATTTACAGTCTGTACCTCCCCCACATCCCCACATCCTTGATCAAGTAAATCAGCCATCGTAAAATTAATTTCCCCATCAAGCGAGACCCGCGCTCTTTGGGATAACAATCTATCTTAAGCGGATAAATCTAATCCAATGTGTTGAGACGGATGGAGATTGACTTGTTTATGGCCGCTGCCCAAGCAGTCAGGGGAAGGAGAGAGGGGTTAGCTGCTGGTGGTGGTGGTTGTGGGGGGGCGCTAAGAGCAACAAATGCCAAGGTGATATTACACATATTGCCAAGGCACAAGAAATGTAAGCCAACACCAAACTCTAGTCCTTGGCTGCGACATGTAATACTTCTCTCCCTCTTGGAATCTGTCATACATGACGGATGGTTGAACATACAGTCATGCTTTCATAAGGAATTAACATCCAGTCGAAACTGAATAACTTAATAGTCGCAGAGTTCATCACAGACAAAACACAACTTTATGACTTGGTTAAATGATTGTAAAGCCTGAGAATGAGATTGTCTGCCATAATTATGTCCACATTGGGGAAGAAGTGGTTAAGTTATTTTGACAGATGCCAGACAGCTGTCTACCGAAGCTTACACAATCACTGATAACACCGGGGCAATTTACTCACTGACCTACATGGAAACTGCACAGTTGTTCTGCATATTTTCCTGGGCTCAATTTAAACAAACTGTGATGTCTCCTGAAGCCAGATCATTAAATTAACCCTGCTTAGGTTTCAATTGAGTCCTCTGGAGAGTTACGTGGATGTGAGAAGATTTTCTAATGAGTGAATGTCAAAATAAAGTGCTAATAATCACAAGGTTTTAAATAAAAAAAAGTTTAAAAAAGGAATTATGTCTCACAATCGTAGTATCTGAAAGCTGCAGTGAACGAGTGTACTAATTTGAATAATCTCTGTAATGCAACATTATCATGACTCAATGAGCAATAATTGATCTTAAATTCAGAGTGAACTTTCTGAGTAGCCCGAAGTTGCACAAACTCATCAGGACTATGTGGGTGTTGCGCGATCAGATTTGATTGACACCGCTGGCAACATCTTGATTCTGAAGTTGTTCAACTACGATTGCACAGGCATATATGACATTGACATTTTTTTTAGCTGGGTCCTGCCCACTTAAAACCGGTGAGAAAAGCACTGATTGACAACACAAATATAGACATTGTCTGTTCAAACTTGGGCATGAAATGTTGTGTGGGACATTGAAGGCCCCATCATTCTGAAGGGGGGATAAAAAAAAAAAAGTTGTCAAAAATATGTTCTTCAAATGTTTCAAACATTGCGGCTCTGCAGGCTTGCTGAACCTGGTGGCACTCCTGTAGTTATATATTAGCTCTTACTGTAGGTGCTGCCAAGTGTTTCATAACAGGTGTTAACTATATATGCCGATGTGTCACAATGCATACAGAGGTGAGAGCATAGTCTGAAAATGCGTCAGATCAGAGGAGCTGACTGAAAGCCAACATTTCATATTTGTCAGCTGTGATTAGTTTTCAAGTGTTCACTACATGACATTAATGTGCGACCATGCAGGCTGGCGTGACTACAGACTGTGTTGTCAAGAGGCTACATCTATTTAACAAGTGTGATATTTTTGTGTGGTGCAGTTCACCGCATAACAGCACATTATAAACGGGCGGGCACAGAGAAGGTCACAGCAGATTGACAATGAGAACACAATAGGTATCTCTCCTAAGGAGTGCAACTTGACCTCTGACATGACCTGAATGGATCTGCCTACCTCGAAGCGCACTGTGACGAGGGCTGCATGCACACTCATCTTTTCTGGAAGTGCTGAGTCATGAGTGGTCAATATCACCTTATTATGATGTCAAACAGAATCAGGTTCACAGCGAGGCTTGCGGATGGGGCCTCGGGTTGATTTAGTTTAGCGTTGGCGCGGGGTGCAATGAGCTGAAAAGCAATTAGGTCCATTAAGAGATCAACTGGGATGGCACGAGCAGCCATGGTGTGCAGCAGCCGGTGCACATAGACAAAGAGAGAGATAAAGGTAGTGGGGGAGAAGAGGTTTAGACAGATTGAGTCAACTCCTGCTTGACAGAGTTGCTCTGTGGAACTCATTTCAGGACATCTGTCTGGTGAAACAGTGCACATTTGGATCTGAAAGTGTGTGAGGTGGAGGGATATGCATAGAACCCATGGATTCAAGAAAAGTAGAAAAAAAACAAGGTGGAAGTGTATGACGAGAGTGTTTTTGTCTCATTGATCCAACTGTTTTATCAGCTAAAAGTCGCATGTGGCTGTTTCAGGCAAGTAAATTGTCAGGACTGTCTTCTCCCCTGTTCAAGTGGTACATACCATAGGTACTAATAGAGGCATTCATAGCTTACATCTTCAGTAAAATGATGTGCTGGTTTCATTCAAATACATCTCGAGCCAATGCATATGATCTCCCCATGCTCTGTGTGCACTTGCATACAGACATACTGGATAGATATGATGTATGGTTCGTCCTTCCATCGATCCATCCACTATACTGCTTGAGTTTTCAGATTCCTGGTCAGTTTGGCAGTCCATTACAGGGAAGCGCGCACACCTACACACACATGCATATTGCAGATTGCAGATTCAGAGTTTGAAATGTATCCTCTCAGAAAGGCCCCCAAATCTTGGATTTGAACCATATAACTTGCTGTGATTGTGCTCAACACTACATACCGTTTGTAACTCAATTATAGATGGTACCAAAACTGAAAACACATTAGTACTGGCTATTATTTAGTGGATTATAGTCTTGCAGTTCCAGGTCAATCCACTAAAGAAACTCATATAAGGATATTTCTATTTTAGATTTAAAAAAAAAATGCTAATGCATGTTGGTTATAAACAAAGAAAAGCACATATAACATGTGTATTTTTTACTTTTTACAACTCGCCTCTTTGACCAGTCAGTAGTTGTTGTTTATTATATTCAAAACGAATGAAAGAGATAGGGTCAGATAAGTAAAGTGCTGATAATTCTACCCATTATTTATTTATTTTTTACATCCCTGATGTCATACAGGTGTGTGTGTGTTTTTGTTTTTTTTTGGGTGGGGTGCACTCTGGCTTCCTGTCCCCCTCCACTCCCATCCATTGTCCTCTCATTTATTAACATTTCCCTCGTCTAAAAGCCCTTTACCTTCTACTGCCACACTCTTATTCCTGTTGCTCATTTATTTACTGATTCTCCACCTCACTGTCTACATCCCTTCCTTCGGCTCTCGACCTCTCCAGTCTAATAGTGACCCATACCTCATTTCTGCCTGTGCCTCTTTCTGTCATTCAGCCCCTCTCTCCTCATCCTTCCCGCCATTTCTTTCTTGGAGTACATGTGGGCATCAGGCATTTATGAGGAGCCTCTCACCATGGCCGATTGATCATGGCCATTGTTTGCGCTGCAGCCTCTTTTTTACAGTTCAGTGTTCATAAAAAGGAGCTTTTGTGACGCTGATCTGACAACCCCCCCACCCCAAAATATACCTTTGCTCTCTTTTTTTCCCTCCCTGTCCCCTCTTCATCCCTCACTTTCTCTGGCCAGTGATTCCCCCAGTGACATTTTCACAAGCACACTTTCATCATCTTCACACTTTCAATGCCCTTCTATGCCAACTTAGAAGTTCGGTGGTGCAAGTGAATTGATGGGTGAATGCTGACAAAGCTTGCTCAGATTCAAAGTCAGAGAGTGGAAGAATTATTTAAGTGGTGGACACTTAGGACACAGGGCCAATATGCCTTCCCTCCCAGTGTGGGAAGTAAGAAAATGGTTTGAAAAGAAGCAACTTACATTGCTGAAGGTAAACATCATTGTTGAGGTTTGTACAGTGCCCCATGCCCACTATATTGAATGGAAACTATGAAAGACACTGTTATTGCAGCTATGTGTATATATGCCCTCTATTATTCTAAAGATGAGTCATGCATTGTATACTATTGATTGAAGATTGTCATATAAGGTATGAAGGAACATAAAGGCTTTGCAGAAAAGAAACATTCTCAGTGCTCACTTCCTTCCTTCAGTCCTTGGAAATTAGGCCGTCCTGTCGTCAGCTCATCAGCCAACTGGCGCATTTATGAGCCGCCAAAGTAAGTGGCGGCCGTAGTGAGCGCTCAGCTGTGGAAATGGTAGGACATTCACCTGAACAGAGCCTCAAGCTAAATGCGTCAATGAAATAACAGAGTAAATGGAAGAGAAGGCGGAGGAGAAGGAAGAGGATGAGGTAGATGGAGAGGAGCAAAAAAAAAAAAAGGAAGGAAGGTGCCTCATTCACCGGCTCAGGGGTTTATGGAATCGCTCCCAGCTGTCACTCTGTGTAGTGAATCCGCAGCACTGTAATATCTTAATTGTTTCAAATTAAATGCTCATAAAATGGCAAAGGAAATGAGTTTTTCCTCTCTGGCTAATCCAAAGCAGCCCCTTGACTTACATCTGGGCCCGCTTTAAGTGAGAGCAGGTTTTAAAGGTGGAATGACTCCCACATGAGATGGCTACGGATAGGCTGGCGTGGAATTAGTTTTTACAGGCTGTGAACTGAGTCTTAGACTGTGCAAATGTAAATCACATGTCTCATAACATGTCTTTCTCGCTTTCTCTGTCTCCGTCTCTACATCTTCACGGCTCCCTTTGATTTTTTTCTGTCTTTACATATGTGCACATGAGCTTAAATCTGAACTTGTGTATGTTTATGTGGAGGATTCATGCATGCAGAGGCTTATCATAATAAGCAGTCTTAATATCCGATGGGGATTCACACATTTAGTCCCCCTCCCTCTTCTCCCGGTGGCACTTGCGAGATTCAGCTCATTCCACAGCACACATTTAGATCACTCAACCAGCTAAAGTGTCCTGAATGACATCAACCTTATTGTCAGATACACACGCATACACAGACGCACACCTGTATGCATGCATGCACATGCACACAGACACATTTAAAGACCTCCCCACCTCAATCACCAAGAATAGCCAGAGAATATGCTTCTCGGCGCTCACTAATGTAGAATATTCAAGCTGTTTATGCACAAAGTGTATACATTTTGTTTATAGCTCAAGATGAAATGTATGTCATGGCTATTTTCTGCACAATTTTCAGTTTCAATAGATATCAGAATTTCACATTAGCCCTTATTAACTTGACATCTCCCCTTCCATTCTTGAACAAATACCAGCTCAAAATGAAGCCCCTAACAGGCAAATCCAGCAGACAATTATGTGTCATTATATCTGCAAAGTGGTTTCTGAGGGGCTGTAGGTAGCAGCAGGGGTATGGACAGTGAAATGCATTATTGTAAAATGAAATACAAACTGAGAAGGCCTGACATCTCTCCACTATGGACCAACGACACATCAGAGGGGGAGAGCCGAGTTCACGTCAGTCGATTGATGAAATTACACAATACATGCAAGTTATTTTATATATTTATGGAAAATGACTTACATGATCTACAAACCAAATAATGTGTACAGACAGCATGAAGTCCAATATGTGCATATTTCATATTTGAATTTCATTTGTTCTGGAAGCAACCCAAAACCTTTATCTATATTTTTTGGGAATGTGTTGGGAAATTAAGATAAGACTCATGCAATGTGAGTAGTTTCATGATGAAGTACATCACAGTTTTGTATTTTAATTGTGTCATATGATGTTGCTTTAGCTGTTGATAAATCAACCACGTAGTTGAAGCAATCTCATTCCAGGGATTCAAAAATGCTGGGTTGGTCTCACTAGCTATACATATAACACATTTCTGCTCATTCTATAGTTTCTCTCTGACTATGACTTTGTTCCATTGACTGGCCAGATTATAAAACCTTCAAAAACAAACTGTGTTGGATGTATCTATCAATTAAGAAAAAACCCCAAAAAACCAAAACAAAACTATGGAACAAATCCACAGTATCCTGTTTATATTGTATTAACTCATTTGCACTGCCAGCAGCAAGCTGCAAAACAGAGTTAATAAATAAATACACTTCAGCTCCTCTATTCTGCAGTAGCATATGTCCACTCTTGTATGTTGGATACTGTTCACATCACAACCCTCATGGGAGATCTAGTCCAAACACTTGCAGTGTTTATCTCCCATGTAGTGTTTTTGTTATTTATTATTATGTGCTGTCTTCTGGGCAACATGGATGGATGTCTGGATGGATATTGGTCTCTCTTAATGCAAAAGTAAAGTGCGACAGTCCCAAAATATAAACAGGCTACACATTAACTTCACCATCATGCAATTTCAAAACAAAGCCTTTTAATTCATTCAGTTACTGAACCTAAACAGCTTGTATGGAGCACAGGCGTTTACAAGCAATCAGCCTTTTTTTTTTTGCACAGAAAACTGTGTGTTAGTAAAGGTGATCAATGCTATTAAAATGGTTATTCATACCACTGTGAATATTACACTACCAGTATATCAAAAAAGATCACTTCCAAGGACATGGTGAGGGAGAGAGATAAAGAAAACAAACGCCCATTAATTACTGGAAACCTTTCACAGAAATATAAAGTTTAAAGGTTGCTGAAAAAAAACATTGATATTCCATGTTTTTTTGTCCAGTTTCCTCTGAGCATACATGCATGAGAGCATGGTTTACTCCTGGGAAAATGCCTTTGAATACAGTTTATTAAAGACAATGTATAAAGACACTCAGCCAGTTGAAATGTTTAATTTGGACACTGCTTTTACTCTTTGACATTTTCAAATATGTGGGCTTCCTAAAACTACACAAAGCTCTGGTAAAAAATAACAAAAAAATAAGGGATGATTGGCTGTGGCAATAATAGATGGGGAAATCAGTAAATTGTCTAGTGTATACACCATATGCCCAAGTCCAGCTTCAGTGATGAAAGTGATTTGATTTGAGCACTTTTTATTAATTAATAGATTAAGCACATGACCTCTACACGGATGTCTATCTTCTACTTTCTAGTGGCTGCCGTATTGTTTTGAATGTACTGCCGTGTTTTCAATCCTTTCGTCTGATGCTTCACGTCCCGAACCCCTCCTCTAATCCCTGCTTCTTGCTCCTTTCATTTCTACCTCTCTCTGGTCTCCCTCCCCTTCTCTATTCTGATTCCCAAGCGTCCTTTCCTCCCTCTGCTATTTCTCTCTCATCACCTTCACTCCTCCCACCTCTAGATTTTTTCCACCTGCTACTCAACTTCTCACTGGATTCTTTTGACTTCTTATGGATTCGTCCTCACACACACCCCTTTTTTTTCTTTTTAAAAAAATAATATCCCCTGTTTCTCCATGTTTCTCACTTAACAGTTGCCTTTCCCCGCCCTTTCTGTGGTTATCTTGTGACTGTTGTTCTGGCACCAAATTTTCTGAACAAAATATCTTTTTTCTTATCCTCATATCTCACCCTGCAAGATCTCTTTCTGTCACTTTGACTTCTTGCTTTGCAATATTTAACCAGCCTTTCCTTTCCCATCTGTTTCGTCTTCTCAGTTTTAACATATTCTCCATTAGCTCTTCCCATGTTGGGTGCCAGAATATGCCCTTTCACTGCCAGTCCCCCTCACTGCCAGTCCCCCCCACCCCCACCCCCCCTCTCTCACGCTCTCTCTGTCTCTCTCGCTCTCTCTCTCTCTGCCATGTTTGTGGCCTTTCGCTCTGTGCACATCTAATGGCTGGGGTGTAATCCACTGGCTAATCTGCTGACAGCCTGTGTGACAAGGCATTAGCTTTGTGTCACTGCCTACCATGCTGCTTCTCAGCGTGTGTGTCAGAGAATCAAAAAAAAAAAAAAGAAGAGAGAGCACGAAAGGAGTCCATGGATGTGAGTGCATTTGTATGCATACAAAATATGTTTGTAAAAGTTTGCGTATAGCAAACATGTGTGATAGGGCGTGAATAATGGCTTATGTGTGCTTGTTGCTTGATGTCAGCTGGATGGCCAAGCGGAAAATTGATACTGGAGCTCCCCAGTTTTGCGTGACCTTTCACCCCGTCAATTTTTTCCACCATTCATGTCAATCGCTGCTCTTTTAGTTTTTATTCTTTTTTTTTTTCTCTCCACCGCCGATGTGTGATAAGAGTTTTAATAAGATGCCAGGTCAGACTGCTAGTGGACGCAGCAAGAGTCAGACTACTGGGCCAGACAGGCCAAAATAGCCGTGTCTGGGTGCCTTGCTACTCTGTCAGGCATCCAGCCATGTCAAATAGGGCTCAGTTTGTAACCAAATATTGGATTTTCTATTATTTCCGCTATAATAGCTTGGACATAATTGTGTTTCTTGCAGCAGAAGGTTTATTATCACATTTGGGTCCAAAGCCTGCTGCTCTTTCTGCTGCTGCATTTTTTACTCATTGATTAAGCTGTCAATTATTGTTATTATAATTATTGTATGGATTGTTTATTCAGTATAATGTAAGAAAATACCACCAGCAACAAAGCTTGGCTTTGCTCTATCTCAAAACATGTCAATCATTAACAACAGCAAAAAAAATGGGTATAAAATCAGAACAGTACAAAAATGGGCCCAATTATTTCAGTATGCTGTCAGACGTGACAATGTGAGGGCATTCTACTTCCAACCCGTACCCCCTCCTCATCAGAACCCTCTGCCCCACTAGACCTCATACTCGCCCGCTTTTCGATCTCTCTTTTCCAGCTTCTGTCCCTTTCTTCAGCGATTCCCTCCCCTGTCTCCACCTGAGTGATCCCGTTATCACAGCTGACCCCTCGCTCGATCTGTCGACAGCCAAAGAGATTACACCAAAGGCCACAGAACACACTGGGCTCCCCGTTGGAAGAGAGAGGGAGAGATTGCCTGATCCCCTCATGCTGATAAACTGGCCCAGGTTGTGGGTATTCAAGAAGGTCCTGTTGGGAATGGGTGGGTTTGTAGGATGGGGTGTTTTTGCTAGAGTTGACTTTAAGTCTTCTTCTAATCACTGGGCTTTTCAGAGGGGATAAAGGAAAAGGAGAATGGAAGCTCGGTTTGGACTGGAATTAGGGCCTGATGGAGCTGAAGATAAGGTTGTTTGGCTGTGACTTGATAACAGTTTGCTTGAAAGCTTGTGAGTAGCATGTTTGATCAAATCTACAGTGCCCATGGAATATGCTCTGCAGCTCTGAAAAAACATGGAGATTAAGAAAAAAGAAAGAAAGAACGAAAGAAAGAAAAAACAAAAAACTTTAGTTGTCCCTTTAGGGATTTTGTCATTCACACCTCATTGGGTGAACAACCTCGCAGCTTGCAGATTCATTATTTTGCACAAATCTTTGAACCCATGTCAATAACAGTCTAGCGTCATGCATACTGTCGCTTTTCATTGCAGCTTGGTCTTAAATTGTCCTAGTTATATTAGTTTTATTGGTTCCTTCCAGTGGCTCAGGCACCGAACATTTTCCAGCTAATGAATCACAATCCCTGGGGAACTGTGATTCAGTTTATACATGCTAATTTCTGGGTATTCCTTGATCCACCCCTTTAAACTCCCGCATTTTTAACTGTTGCCACATGGGGGATACTCCTGCCATTCAAGTGAGAACACGGCACAATTATTATTGATTCATGCCCCATAAAAACAGAGCAGAATGAGACAGACTCTGACGAAATGTGGTTTGCCAAAATGCTGTCAGAGACGGAGGTTTGATGGCTCACTCGTCCGTGGCCTCCGCATCATGTTGTCTTCACCAGCTGTTGTTTGACAGAAAGAGATTCTTCCTGCAGTGTGCAAACACACAGCTATCAACTTAAGAGACTTGACAGCTGCACACTATGGGGCCATATTTCTACTGTATTATAATAGGTATTACTGGTAGAGCATCCGCAAATGGCTCCAGATAATAAAACAAGGGAAAAAACACAAAAGAAGTTGGAACAATGGAACAATTTTCTCTGAAAACAGCCTTGTGTTATTTCTCAAACTCAGATTGATACTGTAAAAATATTGTAGAGCTGCTATATGTGTGTTTGTAAAATACAGTGTCCTATAAACTTGTTGTTTTTTTGACTATTTTTCTAACTGTTTTGTGTCATAAAATTGAGCGACTGCGGCTGAACTAAGTCATACAACAGCACCCCAACCAATACAGTGCTGGGGAGCAGTGAAAGAAACTGCCTTCCATCGACCTGTCCTAATTACAGGAGTCAATAAAATTTATAGCTTTCAGGCTTGCCAGAAGCCCTTTATATGGCATACTGAGTTAAGCAATCACTTCTAATGGCAAGTGATCAAATGATATACAGCCCTAAGTAAAAAGTTACAGGACTAATGCAGAGGGGGAATAAAATCCAATCTGGAGCCTCACTGGAAAACAAGGTAGTCAGAACTGAGCATTTGCAGTTGTTATATTCTGGGTGTATCTTAACAACGAACAAAAACGGATTGTCAACTGAGCAATAACTTAGAATTTTATTTCTGACTTGCATTGGAAAACTGAGTCTGGCTTGGAAACTATGTCATATCGTCTGTTACTTTCAATGTGGTGACTGCTGCACACCAGTGTGGTTGTGACTCAAGACTATTTGATGAATCTTGTCCAAGCCATATGCATTTGTTGACAGTGAAATCTGATGCACACTACAAACAAAAGCCGTACTGGCTTGTTGTGGGATTAGGGCCGGGCTCCCGACACTTAGTAGATCATCGTAATTAAAACATAAATTGGCTCTATCGAGCTGCATGAAGTCGCCGGTGAAGGTTCCCAGGAAGCATTGATTCATGCACGCACTTGGAAACAATTGCTCTGATATGCACAGAGTAAAATATAGAATCATTATAAATAGAATCAATAGCAAACCAGCAGCCGAGACTCTTCAAATACTAGACTATGAATTACAATCAGGGAAATAATGAAAGCGGTATGGACAAAACTGCACACACAGGAAATATGCAGAATGAGATGTGATTGGAGAGAAATATCTAAAAAATATTTCTGGAGAATTATTAGAGAATCATTGGTTGGATTCAATGTTCTAATGAGGTCATTGAAAATAACTGTGAAAAGGCCACATGCAGGTTAAATCTGCAGTTGCAGTTTGTCCTCATATTTCTATCAGATGGCCCAATAAGTGTTATTTAATTACACGAAAGTGCACATTGAAACTTTGAGGTTTAAACTATATTTGCATTAAGTGTTGCATATTATGTTTTAGTGTATAAAGAAAAAATAAGGAAAAATGACCCTCATTTTTCATTTAATTTCCAGCTTGTTATAAAACCAATGAAAAATGATCATAAAAGCACATTTTGTTTGCTGCCATCTTGAAATATTACATTTTGTATTTAGTATGGTTTCTTAAAGCAAATAATTTTTTTTCAGCAATGACTGAGCTTTATCTCAGTCAGCCATAGTTGTTATTTTGAAAGCAGTCCTATTTACCCCCGAATACACAGAAAATTAGTCCTACTTTAGATAGTCAACAACAAGAGAGCTCTGTGCAGCCAGTGGACTTTGATGTGTATCTTTAGTCAGAATAAGCCATATCCAAAGCTGGCCTTCTGAGGACGGGTAATGGAAGAGACAAAGGCCTCGACTCATATTTGCTCAACCCAACGTAACCCTATTAACTCTCATTTGTGTTTATGATGAACTATAATATTCTGATAAATGCACTGAAAATGCGGGCACTGCAATTATCACTTTTGAAAATGTGATGTATATATTTGTTGCAACACAACTTTGCAATGTGTACATTTTGAAAGAAAAAAAAATGGCTAAATAAGCCATAACCCATGGCTAAATAAGGAACTAGAGCTTCCGTAGAGCTGGTAAAATGTGAATATCATCTGACATCGTAGTTTATTTTCAAACAATCTCTTTTTTTTCTTTCTTTCTTCCAAAAAAGTTAATACGGCGTCATGAACAGACGCACAACGTTTGCTGTTTCTGAAGGTGCCATGTGCTATGGCTGAAGGACTGTTCCCTAAAATGGCTCTGGGCACACACCTGAACCCTGTATTCCACATTTATCACTTCACGGCCTAAAATTAGTTGACGATTCGAAGCAATGGTGCACTCACTGCACCACTGACTAAGTATGACCTTTATTTTATATCCCACCCTCCAACAAATTCATTCAATATCTGAAAAGTAGACACCATACCTCTGTAATGCCAAGGTTTTTTAATGTTTATAAACAACATGTCGTGAGAGTAGTAGACTCAGAAATAACCGTGGAGAAAACTGAGAGGGAGGACAGAGCAGTTACAGACGTGTGCATGCATGAAGACAGCTATGGCAGAGGAAGGAGGCTCGAGAGAAAGAGTGGGCTGGATGTATAGGGAAAATTGGATAGGGAAACAACAGAGGGAGGGGAGAGGCAGGCATGAGGAGATAGCAAGGGTAGAGTGGCAGGAGAATGAGAGAGGGCAGAACGGAGGGAAATGAAAGGGGGGGGGGTGAAAAGCAGAGGATAAATTGAAGAAAAGCAATGGAAGGTGGTGGAAGAAGAGCTTTTCCTCCCAGATGTATACTGTTTCCTCAAAGCGGCTTTCATCCACCCTCACAACTCCAGCCTGGGAAGGGGAACCTCTCTGCAAACCCTACACATATGGACACGTGCTGTGATCCCCCCCCCACCCAAAAAAAAAGTCCTTTGACAGTAATCAGTCTACCTTTTGGCATCATTCAAAACAGGATTTTGTTGCTACAGGGAACTACTTAAAAAGGCAAATAGAAAGCTCAAAAGGTATTCTCTAATTATAGCCAAAGTGAGCCTCTTGAGCCAGCTGAATATTGAACTCTTTCTACCTCGCGAAGATGGAGCCAAAATTGAAAGATTTGTTTTTCTTTTGTTCTGCCGGAAGTGGAAGATGCTCTCAGTCCAATACACATTCACACAGACAGAAAAGACAACCGTGAGCATGTCAGACAAGCCTACAGCTGGGTTACTATATATTGTCTATATCCCGATTATATAATGATAATAGCCAAACTTTTACGAGAGCCATTAAGTATGCACACGCACAGTAATCGCTTGCTAAAGATACACACAACCCGAATAAATGCTCAGAGCAGAGAGGGAGACAAAGGAATTAAAGCAAGTCTGACTAACAGAGTATGACATGTCCAAGGTCTATCACTAATTATGCCCCCACTGCGACAAACTGTTCCCTTTCTATGATCCACTGAAACGGGAGATGGCAGAAAAGGCTACAGTAATTACTGCTGAAACCATCTTATAAGTGAAGTGTGTGTTAGTCATCAGAAGGTGCAAGATAAGGGATTTAGAATGTGAGGACACCACAGTCTTACCATGCTACCATCGGGTTTGAAAATGATATATATATATATAGTTATTTCTTTCAGATTATGGTTGCTAAAACAGCTTGTATGCTAAACAGCAAAATAAATCGGCGCTTATATGAAGACAAAAATAAATATTTAAAACTGGTCCATATCACCTGAATGTCTCTCAAGTCTTACAGTGCACCTCCTTGTGTGGGACGGACAGTGTGATTTGGTTAATTCAGATGACCTCAGGGCTTATGGAACCGGCACTGGGTTGCAGGCGATTCCTGGACAGGTTGGACTTAACGGAGAGGCTTTTAAAATCAGTAGATATTTAAACATGTATATTTCCCTCAGCTGCCATAATTTACTGTTCCTGTGTGTAATCTGAGCGTTGCTTCACATTTTTTTGTAATTTGGTCAGTTTTGCTGATATTTAACATATGCACAGTACTTCATTGCTAATGAACAATAGTGTGTCAATAGATATACTACTCATGCACATTGTTTTCCAATGTGGGGAAAAAAGCAAAACAAAACAAAAACATTGTGACATATGTGAACAGGTGGCATGGTGGTTGTAAACGTATTTGACAATGTTTGGATAAAGGTTTGTTACTTGGTGAAAAGGAACTAAGCAATATTCAGCATTTGCTGGACAATGTCCAACAATTTACATGAACAAATATGTTATTTATTTCCTCCATATTTACTCTTCAAATGGTTTCTCGCGATCAAATCGTCAGTCTTGGAATGCTATTCTTTATCAAGCTGCAGAATCTAGTGCATAATCATGGTGTGCTCATGCTCATAGCCAAACTAAAATCCTTGTATATTTCCCATGTCTTGGCCAGACCTACCCCTGCAAACACAATTTTTGGTGAAATAGAGCAAATCAATAGCATCTTACTTCGTAAATATGAGCCACTCTTTTCCGATGCAACATAATTTAGTGGTTCAGTTTAACAGGAGGAGAAAGATTTTACCTCAGAATTTTCCACAGTGCACATAATCACTGAGTCCACCATGTCAAACCAAGCGTACAATACAAACACAAGCAGATCTGGTCCATTCGTTAAACATGCCGTCCACACAGAAGACGCTCACGTAGATTTATGTTGTCATCCAATGGCCCATTTAGATTTCTTGCTTCCCTCTTGTTGTCTTACAGTGCACTATTGCATTGCTAACAGAGACGATGGGCAAGGCACGCCATTTATCTCTGCCAGATCAGACTGAACACGGTTTCTTATTGGCTGGGGAGGATTCGTGACTGCTAAAGCGGCATGTCATTCTGTTGGACCATGCTAATTAAGCAGGAAAAAGCATGTGATTTCCACTTTCTAACCTCCAACTTTCCAGTCTGCTGCAACACGCATTAAGTGAATCTCAGGTCGGAGCTCAAATGGATAAAACAATTTAAATACGGGGACCTATCTTTGTTTTTGAATAAGCAATTAGTTTCAGAAAAGATTTTGCTCGCTTACCTTTCAGCACTCAAGCAACCTTTCCAAGAGTTCAAGAGCTGCAGGAAAACAAAACAAAGGAAAAACCACAAGTTAGAGCACAATATCAATAAATCTGCTGAAGGTGATGCAACAATGAGTGAAAGAGTTCAAGTGAAATTGGTGAACATAAAGTTTTGCGGTTTTAATTACAGCTACAACAATGCGATATCTGCCACCTTGAGCTGAGCACTAATTCACTCTGCCACTGCTTTTTTTAATAGTGTAAAGGGCAAACATTTATTAGCCACTGATTAGATTTGGCAGGCACATGTGTCTGACTCTTAAAAGCTTGCAATTTCCCAATGTGTTACAAAAGCCATCTTCTTCGCTGCATACATCGATTCATTGCTTCAATGTGCTGCGTATCCCATGCGTTTGATTGGAGCACAAAAAAGGGCAATGAGAACAAAGGACAAATGGGAGTTTGGGGGCCACTGAGCAGCTTCTTAGTTTAGTACTAATTAAAATGTGGGAGGCACTCAAAAGGTCAAAGATTGACCAAAGAGTAAATGGGGAAAGAAAGAAAAAAAAAAGAAGGAACATCAGGGCAAGTCGCTGCTGATTGTGTGTATAAGGCGCTCAAGGTCTTGTAGATTATTACCAAGCTCACTTTCAAAAGGGGGAATCGGGATGGGTGAGAGAATTAGTCGTGTGACTGATAAACAGCATATCTCCATGCTCCGCTCCCTTTTTTTTTTTTTTTTTTTCAGCTGAGAGATAAAATTCAGGCTTGGCAATGGTTGCTAGCACAATTGATTCTAGCAGAGGAATATGACTGCGAAGTATGAGGGCTAAGTATTTGAATAGCTGCTGTCAAAATGCTGAAGGGGAATTTATTCCTAGTGTATATGCAAGCTATACCATGGAGTCACTAAATGGTGTGATACTGTGTGATGTACAGTATGCTGCCATTTCTTTGGTGTATAATCATGGCGCTGTGCAAGGCACAGGCTTATGAATACTCAGCCTGGGTTGAGTAAACGCAGAGAAAATGTAAAGTCATTCGCTTGGATATGACAGATCCTTTACATTTTTAAATATAAAATTGTGCATGAAGCTTTGCTGCAATTAGCATAAACTCAATATCGGCCTGGATGTCGGCTCATTATGTATGAAAGTTACATATTGGATATCTGATGTACTTCAACTTAAAAAATATATACATTTCTCAATTTTCAATGAATCTCTCTTCAAGATGACGCTTAGCATCAGTCATATCTTAGTAGTAGAGAAATCTGATGCAAGCATCAATTGGAAGAAAGCAAATGAGAGAGCAAAACACAGTGGAGAGTTAAGGAAGAGAAAATTGGTAGCCCTATTGTGTCCGATCCGTCCCAGCTCCACTAAAAAGGTTTCCTGACCCGTGGGGAATACAGAAAATGATTAATAGGTACACTCCAGCAATCAGCAGGCAATGAGAGAGCCACCTGTCAGGTTTTGCTGCTTTGTCTTTATAGCTAATAATTGGCCTTGAATATAGCCACTCAGGTACTATCAGAGTCTTGCAGAGCCCGTAGGTTACAAAGACAAAAGGAATGGAATCAGTGTTTGTTTTGCGGAGTGTTGGGAATTTATGGAGATTCAGAAAATGATGTCCAACTGAGAAAAGCAACTGGATAGCAAGTTTCATTCTCTAAATTTGACACAAATAATCAGCTGCCGCCTGACAACACCTTGCTCCAACATTATTTCCTAAACGTTCCCAAATTATGAAAGTAGTACATGTAGCAACATAGGGACTAGACATGACAACCTTCTTAAAACACCATCTGTTGCACAGCACAACCCCAGCAAGGCAAGATTAGCCAGCGAGGCTGAAAGAGTCACATTACATGACACCCACAGTTTTTCACTGCATGGTAAAGGGCAAAATGCAGCATTTCCACATCATTTAGTGTAAAATACTGTTGCATGTTCACAATGATTTTTATCTTGCAGCCACTTTGAACATCTTGGCAATTGCAGTGAATACAGTTGTGAGATTTTGTGGACACACAGGCTACTGTAAACCAGCAAGGAGCAGAAAACCTGAGTACTGTCTTTTGACATTTCCACCGGTATCGGTGACGGGTGATTAAGACAGGCAAGAGAGTGATATTATCCTGCTGTGTAAACATAGTCTCAGAGTATCAGATCTGATGTTCAGTGATGATGCGGAGCCTACCTAAATAACCCAGTTGATGACAGGCCTTAGCGCTCCATTTATTCCTACGTTAATGCCTATAACCGGTTTCCTTCCCCCATTCCACAAACCCAGGGCACTTTTTTTCCCCCTTCCGTCACTCTATCTTTTTGTCTTTATTTTTTCTGGATTTGAGACATTTCTTTTCCTCTTCACCTTCATGTCAGGGTCACTGTCCTTTTAGTCCTGCTCACTATTCCACCATCCTATCCTCCCCATATCGTTCCACCCCCTCCGTCCCCTTTCTAAATTCTCTGTCCATTGCCCTCCTGACAGCCACCCATCAACCTGGGTGCAATTTAAAAAGCCCTTCAACAGCTGCCATTCCATCGGGCCAGCTATCAGTCCAGCTGCCAAAGCCCAGACAGCGACTCTGCTTCAGCAAGCAACTTTGAACGTCAGGTTGGTTCCCCCAATTCCAAATGGACTGAAGGTGAAAGACTCTATTTCTCAAAGATTGGCTCTGCCGAAGACAGGGTGACAGAGGTTGAGATTCGAGGAAGCGCTGTTACTTCCTTCCCTGGCATGTTACAGCCAACATCTGGCACGCAGGGTTGTGGTCTGGAGACAAATAGTTTGGCTTCATGTTGCATGATGGATATGATTTAGGAATATCAGCATGAAGTGGCACGTCAAGGTTTATTGGTAAACATCACACTGCTTTGGGGGGAAAAGAGAAAAGGCTCCTGGGGAAATCCTGTAAGGAGGAAGAATAGTGTTTGTGGTTGTGCAGAGATTTATCACTCCCTTCTGTGTATATGTATGTGTGCATGAGCTGCAGCTGTGTGTCCGTCTGCCTGCCTGCATGCAAACACTGCATACATTTCCCATCTGAATGTGCATGTTGCCTGAAACAATCAAGTGAAAACATATCAGGCTAAAGGCTCGGCAGCCTGCTGTTGTGCGCTCCTCCATATGTCTTTGTCAGAAATATTTGCTGTGCACCGAATGAGGGATGACACCAATCCAAGTGCTATTTTTCCAGTTGCTCCTTCTTGAAGATGGCAAAAATTGCACTGATAGATGCCAGATCGGCCAACGCCATCATCAAATCTAACAACTGGCCACTAGTGACATTCGCAAACACACCATCTGGTTTCCAGCCTCCAATAGTCATTTGAGGGGGAAAATGGGAAGGCTGCAGCCTTTCTCCTGTCACAATTAGCAACTGTGAGAGATGGACGTGAGACCCGCTCTGCTGTTATAGATCACTGAAAGATGTGAGCCTGGAAAATATGTTGACGCAGTCTACAGACATTGGTGTATGTGTTTGTCTGTCTGTCTATCTATCCATCCATCCATGACACTTGCTGGCCCTCCGTATTCCTAATTTTCACCCACTCAGCTGGACTTATACTCATCTCTGTCTGCACTGGCTGGAGTGAAAATCAACAGCACAGTGAGGCTGCGTTAAGATAATACAATGAAAACAATAAAGTCAGAATATACTTAATGCTTGTTTGGCATATCCACTCACTTTTTGATCACAGTAAAATGCAAATATTTAGCATTTCTCTAAATACCTCCAACTTATGCAAGGTCTATTTAGTAAAAGACTATTCCAGCTGAATTGTGTTGGTGCCGCATATACTGCAGCTGAAGGAGGGAAGCTATTTTCAATTGCTTCTTCTGGAATGACTGAAGCCATTGTGTTGCAGGCTCTTGCTGCTCGCCAAAGCTTTTAGTCCATTGTGCAGCAGCATCACTTTTGCCCACAGTCACAAGACCGCACCAACAAAAGCTCCAGTTGGCTGGGTCACACTGCGACATACCTGGGGGATGTATACATGTTTTGCATGGACAGTGGAGGGTAATCGTTGAGTCCATTAACATGAGAGAGGGCTGCGGCATAAACTGAACTAAAATGCCCCAAGCAAGCTGACATTAGGGGAGACATCTTCCCCGATCCCATTCAGGAAAGAAAGTTAATGGACTTGAAGTGGGTCGTGTAGAGTTAAATTCAATTTGCTACCAATGGAAAGGCTTTGATGTAGATTAAGCAATTTTTGTAATTTTATATTCACACCCAGAGTTTCCTCAACTAGAACTGTTCAAACCTTCGTCAGCATATTAGTGATTGGAAACAGTGTCGTGAAACACTTTACTGGTTAATTTAGCAAGTTTTCTAAAGGTGCTCATTTTATTTATTTTTTTTGGGGGGGGGGGGTTTGCCACCCATTGAAATACTTGGAAATGATACCTGATAACTCCTGAATGTTGCTGCAGAATATTTTAGAACGTCATCACATTAAGTTCATATCTTTCTGTCAAAATCACACATGCTCAGAAATATACTTGCATTATGACTGTTGAAAGACTCTAATTTGTATCCAGAATCTCATTACGTACTGCTGTCTCCCTGTATTGTAATTCATTTACAAGTCCAATAAAAAGTTTCAAAATATGTAATATGTACTCACATATGTACGTGTGAGTTAAAAATCTGAGTAAAACAGGTTCAACTGTTGCAGTGCCTAACATAAAGATGTATGTGACTTTCTACAGTTTTTTTTTTGTTTTTTTTAAACTGAGAATGCAGGAATATTAGGCATTCAGCCATAAATTACAAATTTTGAGGGAAAGTGTGTTTGGCATTGAGTTTTACTTTTCATATGTGAACGTTGGCAGTCTTGCTTTAATTTGATTCACAATACATATATTTCTATCCCCTGTTGTGAAGTGCCAAATGTGAAGTGGCAATGTGGAGACCAGATGTGTATACATAAAAATGCCTTTATCAAAGCAAAGGGCTAAATCATGACGTGGAAGAGTCCAAATATAGTCATTTGCATGATAGATGGTTAAAGGTAAAATGAGGCTGGTTATTCTTTTAATTTTGATTTTAATATATCAATCCATCTCTTATGGCTAAGACAGGCTACATCTCACAGTGCAAACACAATGACACTCAACAACACCTGTTCATACCTGTAGGCAATTTTCGAGTCAACGAATTAACCCCCTTCCAGCTCAGCCAGGGCACAAAGCAAGGGCCTTCTCACTGTGAGCTAATTCTACTGAAATGTCTGTTCGTAGGATATTACGCAGGTCTGTTTCTTTCCAATGCTCTGCTTCTCTGTAGCCAACAAGTGCAGGAGAAGTCATGGCTCTCTGGTGGTATACATCACTTAATGATAGAAGTGTCCTTCCTGTGCCCTTCTGTAATAGCCAAGCATCATTAGTGAGAGGGTTAAGAGGGGGGCCAACCATCCATATGTTTCAATAATTACCCTGAACTTCTGTCAAGGCAGGCGCATACAGCAAGGCTGAGTTAACATCACAGTACAAAATATACTTGGAGAAGAAGAACTGATCTCCCATCCTGAAACATCCTGCCTGTATTTTCGAGAAAGAAAAAAACAAAAAGGAAAGTAGATGATGGTAAAAGTTGCAAATGTTTAATCACGTGGCGATGGATCACACCACGCAATTTGTGGACTGTAAGTCACGTTACAACCTCCGCCCCTTCCCTCCCGGCTCTTCCAAATCACAACCCCCGATCTATTTTCTGCCTGGCTAGTCTTATGAAACTGCATATATTCTGTCAGATTACTCCCATCATATCCCCATACTGTTTAGTCCTCGGCTGTTTGAGGAGCCGATTTAGATGTGACGGCCAAAACAACAAAGAGTGTGCGAGCTCATCAGAGACAGGCTTCACCTCTGAGATTTACCAGTGGACCTTTGAGCCTTAAAGATACATTTGTGGACTTATTTTGTTGTTGTTTTTTTCATCCTCTGATGTGATGAATTGAGTTGGAATAATGTTTAGAGTCTCAGTGGTGTGTTTTTACATCCAAGCTTCATTTGTTTGATAATGTACATTTCCTGCAGTCTTACAAATAACTGTATAGTTATGAAGCAGCAGTGTTCTGCCCCAGAGAAAACATGGATGCATTGGAAGTATGTTTTCATTTAATCTCCGTATTCATAGCTGTACTTTTTCTTAATATATATATTCTTTTCAGAGGCATATCATCAGTCTCAATGAGCAAATTAAAATGACCTTTACTTTAATAATTTGCTTGACTAGGCTAATAGCCTGTAATGCACCATTAACATGATCGTGCATGGGCAAATTATTTTCTGCCATCGGTATCTTGTGAAAATCATAAAATAAAGAATTTCCTGAAAAAATGCGTTGGCTGTAACCACCCCCCCTGAAAAAAAAGATGACGTGAAATTTTCATTTGCTAGGAAATTACCTTAATGTCTCCATTCACTCTGAGCCTGAGCTGGCGTTGTGAATTTAAATGGTTGTGTGAGAGATGGTGGCTAATAAAAATGTACACGTAGAGAGGGTGTATCAGGGCAACAAATCAGAGTCAACGGGCCAAAACAACTTTTATGTTCAGCTATGAGGAGATCACCTTGCATCAGGTCGCCACCACATTTGAGCCACATGAACAAAACACAACCAAAGAGATATAAAAGCCATATTAACCAAATGTCATAGTTTTCTTTTCACCGTATTGTAGTGAAATAAGCTGTAAATTGAGGCTGGTTATCATAACATTATGAAAGTATTAGTACAGGCTTATTTGTATGGGACTATTACAAAGAAAAAATGACACGTGTCTCTTTATTTGAGTCATGATAGTGTCTCTCATTAGAGTTGCAAATGCCTATTTAGATTTGAATATGAAAACAAATTCACAAAAAAATTCAGTGTGTACACACTGAATTTGTTTGTGCCTGTAAACATCAATGTCATCATCGGATGGGCATCTCAGTCATCTCATTTAACAAGTGGATTTTATTACTCTTCTACCATTGAGATGAGTCCGTCATGGATTATTTTGCCTGCGATCTACTCTGCCAGCCACACTTCAGTCAGCCATTTTGATTGGAAATGTCCATCTGAACTATACAACCTTCATAACACTAAGTGGCACAAATGTGAACCTGCAATCTCAGACTGAGGGCAAACAAAACCCTTACTCCATAAAACTCCCTAAATCAGCATGAGAGGAAATGTCACTTGAAAATATGAGGTGGAGGAAAAAAACAGACATTTACAGGTGACATTTGTTTTATTACAAACGCATAGATACCAGTCCATATATACATATGGAGATACACACGTATGCGCACACACACAATTCCACAAGTTAAACACTAACCAGTTGACTAAAACAGTGAGGTTATAGTATAATCTTTTGCAGACACAGTGACATTCTGTAACCTTTGATTTCCAACCACTTTGTTCAGATTTGCATGTAGGCAACTTTCCCGGGGAATACCCGGAGAAATAAAACCACAACATCAGAAGCTGCTCCCACGCAAGAGTGGGACACTGACCTTTATACTATGTAATTGTTTTATTCTTAGATTAAAATAAGATTTCCCCTCCTAGGAAAGCTGACAATTCTGGACCTTTATAGAGTCTGTAGACCGTAAAGGTGGAAAATGGCAAAAGCACCAGTTCGCAAAGTTAGTATTCAGCTTTGTGTCTACAGTGTTTGGAGCCACGTGGCTGCATTGTCCTCGGCCACTATGGCTCTTGCTGTCTCAGCACAGCAGTATGAGGATGGACTGCATTAGCTTAATGGCTATTTAACAACATCAATTTGAGATTTTTTTTCTTTTTGCTCTACTGTGTCATTCAAATTAATATGTCTACTAGCTCTTTCCCTGATGGCCATTAAGGCAATTTATTGATGTGTGTTTTTGAGTTGAAGCTTCAATAAAATCAAAAAAGAAATGCAGATGATATATTTTGATCGAGTGAGTTTGCATAATTGTACACACACTACTTATTAAATTAAACAAAACAAATAAATTGCTGTGGAATTCAAAGTGTTTTAATCACTTAGTGCTTTCTTTATTGTGTATTTTGCTTTAAAATATCAACTTGCAATAGATCAAATGTGTTAAAGTAACATGTCTCTGTAATCACAGACTTTCTTTGTTTTTACTCAGGAGAAGATCTGAGAAGGTTGTAGAATCCCTGAACATTCCAAGAGAATCTATAGCTGTATTTACCTCCCGACAATGCAATTTTACTCATCTGCTCCAGCAGTCAGAAATTATGTCCCTGGTTATCACCGTCATCAACAGGGGGCTCGAAATGTGAACAACGTTTGCTTCGCCACTCCTAAATAAAGATAACCTAAAAGCCAGATATGGAATGAACACAAGGTACAAGGAATGCACCTGTTTACTCTAAATGCAGTACGCAACCTGTTTCTTGATGCATTCATTCAATCCCTGTCCTATCTACTCTCCCATGAATGAAAATCTCCTAACAGCATGCCTCAAAAGAAGTTGCTAAGCCATTTGGATCAAGAATCTCCCCAGGCAAATCAGCAATTAGAGCCTAAGCTGCCTTGTAAAATCAATTAGGAGTTGTAGTATGTGTTACAGGTACAAGAGTTGCTGGCACCTCTCTAAATAGACCAGGGAAAGAGCCTTAAGTATGTCATGCAAGAGGCTGTAATCTGCACCCCTGAGTTGCCAGATTTCTCCAAAATATTCCCCTCCTGTGAGGAATGATTTCATATTGCAGTTCCCCATTGCTAGAAACTTTTACTATTTTGAACATTGCAACGATGTTGACACCGTACACAACACCAAGAAGGCCTGCAACTAAAATGCCTTTTGTCTTTAAGATGAAGTAAAGTTATTCATTGATGCAATAACGTCTCAGACATTGCAGCTCAACTACAGCAGAGATGCCGGTTTATGTTTATTTGTGCTCCATCTTTCATGCCACTCTGGCATGTTTTTCCCCGGGTTTGTGTGAACAGTTAAACGTGGGGTTTTGTTTGTCTGTGGTCGCTCTGTGATGGGAGCAACTTGTCCAGAGTGTTTCATTCTATTGTGGTGAACTTTAAGCACGCAATAAATGTTTCTCTGGCCCTCTGGGGCAAGCAGAAACAGGCTGTGAACAAAATATTGGCAAGCAGTTGCCTAAGCACACAGAGCAGTAACGGGGAAATATTTTCATTGATTTAGAGTTGTATTTGTGGCCACCTGAGACATGCAAGTTGTTTTTTTTTTTCTCTCTCGAGCAATTCTTTTACCCTGTTTTGTTTCCTCCACTTCTTGAGAGGAAGATTTGGCTCTTCGGATGTGAAATAGCAAGTGTTTATCACCTGCTAGTTGCAAACACAAAACAGTCAAGCAAAACACACACTCGAAGATTGATCCTGTAACCAAAAGAAATGACTCGTGTCGTTGTATATAGTGACCTCTAGTGGCCACTGATACGAGTAGAGAAAACTAGTTCACATCGGAAGGAGGCGCACACCCCGTTTAAAACGCTTCTAGTGAAAACACATGAATTTTGCAATTTTGATTTCAGATATGTTTTCGCGTTTGCACAGCAACATTATGAAAACAACGTAGTTTCACGTTTGGCCAATCGTGGGCGCTGTTTGTTTTTGTAATGAAACCACACATCTAAAACATCAATACGCTATAAACATCAACTATGGCGAGTATGCAGACATATCGATATGGACAGACGACAAAGTTGGGTTTAGTATTACAGGAGACTCTCAAATCTACCAAGTACAAGAAGTATATGAACTGTGAGTCATAACTGTCTGGACGCCACCATTGCTATTATTGTCCGTCTACTCGCGCAATTGCAGAAGAACTATTTACCAAGGCTGTGGGGCGCATGCACAGTGGTTTCCTCTGTCAACACAGAGTCAGAGCCCAAGCGTCTTCAAAAAAATAGTTTGCCCCCGTTTCCATAGAGACAGAGTATTTTCAAAATAATTCCCCTTAGGAACCATTTGCTCCAAACACTATTGACATGTAAATGGACAACAAAAATGCAATGGCAGTTTTTCAATTTCACTTTAAAACGTTATTTAAACGAGGCGTCAGAATGATTTTGCTTCCTGTTTTTGTCTTGTTTGCATAATTATTAGCCTGTTCAACATGTGATGAAATGTAAGTGAATAAATAAATAAATAACGCGTAGAAGGCTTCTGGAGACATACACATTTGCTGTTGATCATAACTGTCTCCTTCATGCTTTTATTAGTTAATAACTCACTATTTATTTGTTTTGTATTGAAATGATAGCATTCATGTTATAGTTGATCTTTATTCTTTTTTCTGCTAACGGTAGCTTCCACTACTTTTACTCTGAAGTGCAGCGACTGAATCAGTCTATTACTCTGAGCTCCACAGTGCTGACAGATCAGCTCATGTGTCCCAGCAGCACTGCAATATTACAGCCATGTGCACAACACAACGACAGGCCTAATTGAGGGGAACAAATTGACAGTAAAGCAAGAGTAACTTTTCTAGATAAGTAATTCATTTGTGTTTCCATTATTTAGTTAAATTGCTCTTCCCTTTTCTAACTACTAACTGTAATCAATTAGAATTTCCAGCACTAGTAACAAGTCCATTTTCATTTTGAGAGCAAATTTAAGCCACATGACTAATCATAATGTCCGTTCCCCTGAAACTACCAACCAACACACATCTGAGAACACCGTGACATGTTTTGTCTTGCAACTATGGAAACATGATGATAAGTAATACTGATTTAGTGAGGGCGCCTTAAAATAAAGCAACTTGGAATTACTGTGTAATCGGGCTATGTTAACAGGAACAGCAGTGTTGTACATTTCTAAAAGCAGTCTTTCCTATCCGTGTGCTATTTGATGTTAACATATCCATTATTTATGCTTTAGGATATTAACATTACTTTTAGGATTAGGGATAGCTTTTGCCATATATTGTGATTATGCTCTGAAAAGTGCTTGGGACTGAGTGAGAAGGAGCTACTTTTCCCCCCATTTGAAGCAGCTTCTTCAACTTTCACTGCGATAATTAATGAGATTGACATTTTCAATTATCTGTTTCCTGCCTTTACTTGGCTGTTTGAGCGAACAGCTGTTTACTTCGACAGGGTAGGAAGACGGGTGATGGAGAACAAAGAGGGCAGCATCTGGCTCTTTGAAAGACGGCATGTTATTTTTCATCAATAGCTCTGTGTGGCATACCACCACCAGAACAGATTTCTTCCATGTGTGTCTAATACGGTTGGACACAACAGTGTGTACCAGTTTCAGTTCAGTTAAGTTATGCAGACAGACATGTGGTTTGTTTTATGTTGCATTCGGGAACTGAACAGTTGGTACAGAGGCTTTTACCACAGAAATAAGTAACCGTTTGATGCTGTTTAACAGCTCCAGCCTTAGAAATACTGCCTTATTTAACCATCACTAAAGCACTACTTCACAGTGCTCCTCTTTAGATGCGCGACGGATGTTAACTACTTTCTCTGTGCCACACAAGCTGCTTTCCTGACATCCCTACCTATGTAATAACTGCTGCCAAACACAGCCATTCACAACAGCCCCTCAGAGCTGTTTAATGCCGACCAAAGCTTTTCAGTGACAAAATGGGTCACGTAGAGACACGGGGCTCTTTTTAACTTCCACCAAGGTCAGTAGGTCTCCGTTGGCTTATGTCCCATTCAGCTGGGAGCTGCAATTACGCCGTGAAACAATGCATCATACTGAGTTAGTCACCAGTTTCCGTTGCCCACCAGTGCTATACATCAGCCTTGGCAGCACCACGTTGAGTATTTGGAAGGCCACAGCAAGCCCACAGGGGAATCATTAGTTCACATGTAAATATGAGAAACCGATGCAGATTTCACCTTGCCTGCACGAACCAAGCAAGTCGTAGCTGTGGGATGACAAACCGGGGTCACATCGCCCAGACACTCCAAATGCCTTTGGTGACTAGTGTTGTTATGATCCTGCATAATAATTTGGGAATGAAAAACACTGGCAATAAGAACACCAGTGTGAGCACTGCCACGCAAGTACATTTAAATGAAAGGGAAAAACATGGTACGACTGTTGTGTCCTCCTCACTTAAGATGTAAATAAAATTAGGCTTTACTTCTTTTTTTTTTTTTTTGCATGACTATTGTTTTCCATGTCTCAGTGCAGTTATTCATGGGCTCCCATTAAAGCCTGGCCCCATTTTCATGTGGCTTTGCATTTGTATAGTTTTTGTGAGAGAAGGCATGTCCTGCTGTGGTGAAATAGTTTCACGCTGAGATCAGTGGAGCGCATGTAGTTCACTGAATACTGTTGTACGTTCTCACTTTTGCACATCACATGAGACGCAACAGCTCATTCTTCCTCACTGGGCCAGGCCGAGTCAAAGATGCAAATATAGGCATTCAAGCATGGAACCCTTGACCTCGGTAGGCAAGGCTGAAACTATAGAACGGAGAACACTTTTTTTTCCTTTCTCTGGAAAGACACATTTTCTTCCTTTTTTTTGTTTTTTAATTTTAATTTCAATCAATAAACATCTTCATGATTCTTTTTTTTTTTTTGCTACATGAAAATACATAAACAAACGAAACCGATGGATGACATGCATATGGCAGCTCCTGTGTGAAATCCCAATGCTGACATTTGAGAAAAGATCCTATCTGGAACACTGAAGTCGTGAGATATTTCTCAATCAGGTCAAACTGCAGACGTTCCTCCTGGCATAATATAAATAACGGTTCAGATTCCAACTGTAACATTGGTATACAGGTGCGCACACAAAGTTGCATACCCGTTTCACATCGCGGCAGATATCACGGGCTCTAAGCAGCAAGTCTGAGAGAAATGTGAGGGATATACAGAGAAAAAAATCCACCGTGACAAGCAATATAATGACACACTTCGTTTTGACTGCTTTGCTGTACTGCTTGCATGTCACTGTGTGCTGTCGTCTACAGCAATTACGTGTGGCATCACTGTGCACTTTGTGAATAATGGAAGTGCTTGCTTCATGTGGTTTTTTTTTCCAGCCTTGCAGCATGGCAGGCGGTGGAGTCGAGGGACATGAAGCTCCCCAAACAGGATATATAGGGAATGATTAGATTTCTTTCATATATGAACACACACTGAAGTACCTGAATATAAACAGTGTGAGAGCAGCCCTGCAGAAAATTCTCTCTGAACAAATCTTATTTTGCAACAAAAGCTTAGAGCAAGAAAATGCTCCATCGGCCCTCAGAAGCATTTCAGCACAGTCGATCGTATTCAGGAGCCAATGTGTCGCACAGCTGGGCACGCATTCAGCAGCTCCTGTGCCGGGGCGAGTTTGCGCCGTCCGAGCTGCGAGCCACCCAAGTGGAACGTGCTGAAAAATAATTAGCACAATAACGTGGTGAAAAAGGAAACGCAACTTGAGCAAATCAACTGTTAAGGAACATCTGAGGCCGCAACAAGCTGTGCCTCAGCATATGCTCCTCTAGTGTTTTCCACAATGCTCAGCTCTTCAGTCCCTTGCTGGAGAAAAAGCTTCTATTTATAGAGCAAATCCAAGTCATTCAACTTTAATGGTTCCTCAAGATAGACTGTGGCTTTGCTGTGTTCTGTCTGGGGTCATTTCACAGGTAGTGGGTATGTCTTGTGAAATTTCCGCAGTATAATGCATTAACCCAACCATACACATATAATTTACTTGCCATTTCCATGGATTACATCAAAAAGAGAATGAGGAAAATGCAAACATGTGGTAGCTTCTGTAAATTCGCTTCATGTTATCAAGTTAAAGCCTGGAAACTTCATAGTCAAGCAGCCTTTAATGGAAACACAAACGTGCCCACAGCTACGACCAGACGTCTGGTTTTTACTTAACCACAGTCGGAGCAAAAAAACCCCCCCAAAAACCAACAAAAAAACCCAAAACAAAGATTTTATACATCTCAACAAAATTCCACTTACCAAATCATTTTCAAGACATCTGATAGGGGAAAATGCAGCTCTTCCATGTTTCCTCTCATGGTGTCATGCAACTTGCTGGTACTATAAGTACTTATCTCTGACTTTTTAGATTCTGAAACCCTGTGCTCTTAGTTATGTGACTGTCAGAACTGCTGTCTATAAAGTTATCTTGCATTAACATGAAAAGAAGGAAGTTATGCAGAGTGAACTGTCAAAATCCGTCCATGTATCTTCTGTCCTGCTTAAACGTTAGCTGTGGTCAAAAGTCAATTACATTCACTCACAGGGCAAACACAAAGACAAACGATGAGACACGCTCACGTTCACACCTGTGGGTAGTTTTGGAGTCACGTGGAGAGAACCTTTGCATGCACAAAGCAAACCCAAAAAGGTTTACCAGCGCAGACTCAAACCAATGAACTTTTCCCTATGAAGGGAGAGCACTTGCCACTACAGCATTTCCCAGATAAAACTGGGAAAAGAAGCTTTATGGCTACATATAAAGAGCTGCTCAGCTCCTGACACCGCTGCCAAAATTGTGATATACTTCAATTCATAACCCCAATGAAGTTCATTCAGTGGCACTGTGAGACAGTATGTTGGCCACCACCTCATATAATCAGGAGTCCATAACAGTGAGTTGTAATTATCTGTACCTATACAGTCCTCCCACACAGTCTATTCTGCTGGGGCTTACTGCTGCAGCTCGCCTGAATTGGGGGTATTTATACATGAAATTAAGGTGTAATTAAAATCGGTCTGGTGCTAAAGGGGCTGAAGGTGATTATGCTCATTTGCATAGCACACTGATTTCTTTTTTTAATGCTGCCTCCACAATTTACGACTGGTTCTAACACATTTTAGACACCCATCATTTTTAATATTTCAAACAAAAACCCAAACTCTGGGATGATTAGAGAAAGTGTTTATGAGCGATAACATTTTGCATTCTTAATGTATCTCCAGGGTAAAACGAGATGATTGACATGCCACCCGTGTCAGTTAAACGGGATAAATTCCAAATGTTCTGCACTTCTTTTTTATAGCATCAAGAAGATGTTTTTTGGTTTTTTTTTCTTCCCTCTTCAGTGAATTACCAAAATGTTGTTCAGGATATGATTAGAAAATGTAAGCAATGAACGATTCTGGTGAGAATCTGATGAGGAATCATTGAAATCGGACCTCCAAAAAATAAACATTAGTATTCAGCTCATTTTTCACAGGCACAACATTATCTAATTTGCTCCATTGGGCTTGTTTTGAAGCAAATGGGGGACTATTATATGGGCTGCAGACCAAGGAGAAACTCATTACTTCTCACATTATCACTGGAAATGCGTGGAAGAAAAACTCAGCTCGCAGGCTAAAGCCCTGGCATCTCGTCCAGGTTGTAAATGGACCCCTTTCGGCTGATGCCCCATTGTGTCCAATGCTATCCCCGATATTTGGTGAAGGGATGTCATGACTGCTCCAGCTGTCACAGGCACAGCTGTTCACTTTCCCCTTGAGTGAGCAGAGCTGCCTTGGCCCTGCGGCTTCGTGCCGAGTGTATGTATGGGGGGGGGGGGGGGGGTGTCCAAGCGCAAGTATGAAGGGATGCTGACAAGGTGCACAAGCAACACTGCTTAGTCCAAGATATGGTAACATAAACAATTGTGCACAAGTAAAGAGAGGGCTAGAGACGAGGAGATTGCATCTTCTCCAGGTTCCAGTGTGGTTGAGGCTAATTCTTGCAAAGTTGTTGTTGTAATTTATATATTCCATTCAAAAATAAAATAAACAGTTTTCATATCAAAACTTCCAGTTCATATTTTGGATGAAAAGAAGCAGAAAATACGATTTACTCTTATTTATGCCCTTGTTGCCTCTCAATCTTCATAATGTCCAACATTATAAATGTTCAACATTCTAAATGCATACATATTTACATATATGTTATAAGTATTATGTGTTACAGTATTTACAGTGATGATGTAGAAGTGATTTATGCATATTAACTGTTGATAGAGGCTTTAATGATCACCGTAAGCATGTTACATTCTTGTCCAAAGAGAAAGACCATAAGATCCTGAGGAAAAGTGTTGACTGTGGTCTGTGATTGATGCTTTCCCCCTTTGGCCTAGGCAAGTATTTACTTCATCATAACACTCCTCACACCATGACTGTGTACCTCTTGAGGTCTAAGTGTCCAAGGTGCAAAAAGGACCATATTGATTGCATACTGAAACAGTCACTTGTGATGAATGGACACTTGCAAAATCAAATTCCGAGATTAATCGGCCAGCGGCAGTGTCATTAGGGCTTTGTGATGAGTGAATTAATATGGTGATTAAATGAGAGGTTCCTACTATGTCACCATGTCATCTGTGACAAGCTGACCCCATATCAGCTGGCAATGGAGTGAGAAACACTTCATCATCTTTTGCACCTATAGACTGCCTCTGACCTTTGGCATTACCGTTTATCATCACAGGTTTGCCCCACACTTTATATGATGGACCGATTTTACCATCACATGGATACACGCAGCTTTGGCTCTTCTTGCTATTGAATTTAATGCAAACAAAAAAGAAAGAAAAATCCTTACATAAACTGAGAGGACAATGTAGCCATTGTGTTAGCTCCAACACAGCATATTGTGATAACGACTATGAACTGTTTTCTGCATCTATATTGGGGAAGCTAATAAAAGTATTCCTAACTGGCAGGAAAATGCAAATGCTGACAAAATCAATGCTCCCCTACTGCCAAATCTACAAACACCAGCGAGCAGATTTGGCTTGTTCTGCAAGAAGGGAACACACACACACACACACACACACACACACACACACACACACACACACACACACACACACACACACACACACACACACACACACACACACACACACACACACACACACACACACACACACACACACACACACACACACACACACACACACACACACACACACACACACACATACGTAGGCTCACACACAGAGAGAAGTCTGTGATACACAGTGTCCCTGTGACCCTCGTGCTCCATATGGTCAAGATGAGGGCAGAGAAAATAAGCACACAGCTCTGTGGGTGACTGCAGCTTGGCAGCCAGCAAAGCCCCCAAGGTCCGTGGTATTGAAGCAACATAGCAATGGTTGGTACAGCCATGTTTTCCATACCGATGCACTTGTCTTCCTCTGTATACTGTAGCATTATGCATATGCATTGTGGTTGAAGATAAATAAATCAATCAAAGGCATTTTCTTTTTTTTTTTTTTCCTGCATGAAAATCAGCTTGATTTGAAAAATGATACGCAACAAGACAGAAACCATACATAAATCATGTATGTGCACAGTCTGAGGATTTGAGCCCCCATAGGGCACCGCTCTGACTGTGAATTGATCAATGAACTTAATGAAGATTAGGTGACTGACTGGAAATGAATGGATTGCAAATGTTTGCCAATGGGCAAAGCAATGGTTGTGTTGACATCATTTTATCTTCTCAAGTAACAGAAGAAAATTCCAACAGAAGCCATAGTTATAAATAAACAATAGTTTCCCTCTAATGACTTGAGAGCTATCCAGCGTGTCTCAGAAAGCCATATAGTTGCCTGTGATGATTGCAGTTTTTGATGATTCTCGCTTGAAGGAGATCTACGGAAAATTAAATATGTGCCATGTTTATTTACTTTCAGTATCACATGAATTCCAAACAGTCACATGTTTATTTTAAAGTAGGCAGACGGACTAGGTCAAATTGACATGCAACCATTTAGTGAATGTGACATTGATGGTTTTCTCGCTGCTTGTAACTGAAAAGTTGAGAAAATAAATATAAATCCATTTAAAACCTGTAAATGGTGCTCGTGTCAAACCTAAACAGACTGCTGGTATACTGTACATGTGCCCCTCCTGGGAATAATGGAGGGACCTGAAAGCCCTCTCCATTATCAATGGGGGGATACAAATGCATGCTGTTCCTGCTTTTGTCAAAATGCATGAAGCCGTTAGCAAAAGCTTTTATGTCTTTATGTAATTTGTGCCAATGACAGCGCCCCAGAAACATTTTACAGAGTCACTGCTCAGTTTTGCCAATGAAGTCCATCCAGTGCACTTATCGCAATCTACTCGATGTGGGTTTGTCTCAACAAAAAGATCATCAGGCACGAGAAAAGAAGCACCGGGTGACCTCGAGATGTTCTGATGTGTGAAATAATGTTATTGTGGCACAATATTCATAGTGTGACTGGTCATTCACATGTGGCCCTATCTTCCAAATGGTTTCCTAATATGAGTGGACAGGTCCGCCATTGGGTCGCCCACCAGTACATCAAGCATTTGACCGGGAATAAAGCTGAAATCAATTTCCTCTGGTCTCTCTTTGGGGCCTTTTGAATGGTCCAGTGTTTGTGCCCGAGGGAGCACTTACTCCATTTCTACTGACCTCTTTGTCCTTACCCCTGCGAGCATATTGCTCCCATTGAAATGACAACTGATTTTCAATCTGTGGTCAAAACAACTGGCCACACGTTTTCAAAACGCCAATGGCTCTCAAAGCACTTAACCACACTTCCCAGAGAAATGCATTTAAGTTGGTTATCAATATGGGCCTGGGCATAGAGAAATCAACCTAAATATTGCCTGGAGAGCTTTTCATGTGACCTTCCTGCTGGCTGGCCATTTTTCTTCCTGTACAATGTTGATGAGATCAGCTTGTCTGCTCCATGCAATTTCTTTGAAATAATAATACAATATATGGACCCTGCTTAGCTGATGTATGCTTCGGTTTGTTTTAACTGTGCAAAGTTGGGCATCATACAGCATGTAACGTGGAAATAACAAATTGAAACAAATACAATCACTTTAAAACTTTGTGTCATATGCCATTGTGATTCAATTACTGTACCACCAAGGAGGAATGGAATCTGTTGCAGAATGGCTTGTAACGACTCACTGCTTTGGGTAATGGTGTTTTTCTTTGCTCTGGAAATGAAATATAATATCATTAAATAGAGATATGTAGAATGAAGTGTCGACAGATCCATCTTGGGTGCCTACTCAATCTGTTTGTGGGTGCTGAGTGGCTCCCCAATGACAGATCCAGCTCATCATTGAAACATCCTGTTCGTGGAAATCTGGAGATTTAAACGCATCCGACATTTTACAGATTGATGCTTGTCGACATGTAGACGCAGGAACTAAGACAAGCAATTAAGAAGAGAAAAGCACAGAATAGTAAAAATAGTTGTCGAAGTATAATCTTTTCTGGCATTTTTTTAAGATTCACATAACAGACTAGTGATGCTTCCCAGTAATCCTTGTGCAAATCACACCTATGCAAGGACAAAATCATCCTTGAACAAAGTTATCAACTGTGACTGAAACCACTGACAGGTTTATTTGCTTGCTCTAACCACAATATATTTGTAATGGTACCACTGCTTTTAGTTCTAGAAATCAGTTAAGAGGGCTGTGGGATTTGTGGGGTGATGAAGAGGGGAGGCTATAAAGAAAAGCTTTGATGTTGTCATGCATGATCGTGCGGAGGCATCCTCAGGCTTTTGTCGGGTGTGTTGATTTAGTGAGTGCCACAGAAACGGGAAATCATATGGCTACCGGTGAATTTTGTGGCTTGGCTCAGAGAATTGGAAACCTCTCCTACATCCATTATCTTGGGTGACACTTTAGACATGAGCATCAGATTCTGTTTCACAAGTGTGGCACTGTGCCAATTTAATTAATTTACATTGGGAGCGGGTTGACAGTCATTCAGAAAAAGGACTCTGGGATGGGGACAGGAGCAATTAAGGGTTTTACAGACTCGGCCAAGCAAACATAACTAAATTAATCCTGGCTTCTATTCATTTGCTTTAAAATTAAAGTTTTTGTATTTATTCAACAGCACAAACAGCCACCATCCAAAATGCATTGATTTGTGTGTTTTTAGTCTCATAAGAAGCTATCTCCTAAATCCATTCAACTTAATATAATATTACGCTTCAGGCATTAAAACCGCTGTGCCATGACTTACATATCAGCACTTCATTGCAGTGAGCGGAAGGTGTGATATCGCTGAAAAGCGACACAAAACAATGATGGTTTGGCACTGACTGTTAATTCTGGTGGCACACGCTAAGGTCTCCAGGTGTTTGGGTCCTGCCTGCTCTGTGGCAACAGCAGGGCTTTCCAAATGCCTAACAGGATGCTGCACCTGAGCTTGGGATGAGAGAGCCAGACAATATGGGGGTGTTTTGTTCTGAAACACACTCCATGTATCATGCAAGCAGGCACTTAGGCAAAATGTGACAGATGTTCCCCTATATCAGACCTGGGAAATAAATAAAAAACTGCAAAGTGCAACAAATGAGTTGCGTCCACTCCATGTGGCGGACATCTGTGCTACAGACTGTCTTTAGTTGTGACTTAGGCCCTTTTGTTTTAGAGTCAAAGAGCAATACTCGTCTTGAAAATGGTATCTTATATGCTATTAGAATGACAGTTCTGTTTACAAAGATAATAACATTTAATTAGGGTTGCATAGTGTTAAGTGGTTCACACTCTTTCCTCACATCAAACATACCCCAGTTTGAGTCCAAGTTTAAGGGATCTTTGTGCACAGGGTTTGCATTTTTCACCCTGTGAATGCATGGTTTTCTCCAGATAATCCAGCATCCTCTCACAGTTAAAAATAAATAAATAAACAAAAAAAACCAAAAGGAAATATGCTTTTGAGACTGATTGAGGTGTGTGTGTTTCAGTGTGTTTGCCCTGTGATGAACTGCTGACCTGTCCATGGTGGACACTGCCTTTACTCATCGCCGGCTTAGAGATGCCTAAAGGTCGATTATACTCTATAAGAACACTCCAGGGTCCTGCCGAACAAAATTATTTTCTTCGGCCTGGTCCCTCTGGCCAAATAAAATTTTTTCGGCTGTGCCAACCATCCTGGTCGAGCTATGTAGGTGCTTCACTGCTGAAACTTCGGCTCTGCTGTGTGCTGCGCATGCGTATTCCTGCTTGCTAATAACTATCAGTCACACATGGCCTGCGAGTTTGTCAGCTTCTCCTTGGAGTATGAACCGTCCGGTCGAAAAACATTTTTTCCGGCAGCTGGTTGACATCGAGCCGAACTTTCTTCTTGTTCTTATGGCTTCAAAAAGGGAGTATGCAGGGGCCTTAAGCCTTACTCTCTTTACATCGTTCCTAAACAAAATTACAGAGGTAAATATTGTTTTAAAGTTACTAGGTACAATTCAGGACAAGAAAAAAACAAAGTATCACTGATTCATTGCCAGGTTGTACTATAACCAAATGTAATGAGTCGCAACACCATAATTAAAGACCATTCGGTATTTTAAGGACCTGCTTAAATAAGACAACCAAGACCGACAAAATCCGACACAGAGGATTTAATCTATGTTAATAATGAGATGAAGGTGAAGCGTGTTTCAGTCTATTTCCATATTTTTTCCCCCCACTTAATATTACGCAGGAGCAGAAATCTTTTTTACATTTTACTTGCAAGTTATGCACATGTGGCTAAACACAACTCGGAGGCATAATGTAATCAGGGAAGCCATATTCTTGTCGCAGAGAATACTCAGTATTTTGGAAAATGGAATCCGGCACATTCTCATCAAACTCCGAGAATGAAATATGAAACATTTTTATAGCTGTGGTATTTGCTCGAATAATATGCTCACCAGGTGAATAATCACACTGGCTGGGAATGACAAACCTGCATGCCGTGCAATAAATAAGATGGGGATGGGACAGAGGAATTATTATTATCCCTTTAGGAGGGTGTTCTGCTGTTACTAGTCTAAAATATAAGACTAGCGCTTATACATATAAATTCAAACTAAGACTCTTTGGCACAGTGTCCCAACACTCAAAGGTCCTTTAAATGAATCACCGCAATGATGACATGTATTCCCAAACAGTTAGCCTCTGCTTGATGAATACATTTCACTAAATATGAAGGAAAAAAAAAATGGCAAGCAAATATTGGCTAATACAGGGTTCTGGAAAACTCATCTACCCTGTGAATATATATATATATATTTTTTTTTCTTCTTTTTACCAACAATATTGAAACAGTTTACACCACATACAGTTCTATGTGAATAACAAGACAGTTTGTTTTTTTTAATACATTGCAATCTTGACTTTTTCCGTTTATCAATTGTACTGTAATATTAAGTTTGTTTTGTTTTTTATGTTTACAGGAACAAAGTAATTTACATGTTTCATATGATAATCACTTCTTATTGTTAAATCTTAGCAAAATATAACATGGAATAGTTATATACTTGTACAGAAAAATAACATATCTTGAAAATAAATAGATTTTTTACTAATAGTTAATTATAATATATGTATTGCAGACAAACCTCGAAATATGTCATAGGGACATATTTCCTCTTTGAGCTGACTCCCTCATCACAATAAACATAGTAAGTTCCTTGAAATTATGTAGTGTATTCTGTGGGTGTAAAAAAACACAGATAAATAAATAAATACAAAAAAATTCCAAATTAAAACCGGTGTGATTTTATAGATATTCAATCTTTTAGAAATAAAGTTGTAGAGAAATTTTCCCTTTACCATGTTCTCAAATGTGATTCTGTTCTCATAGTGGAGCTTTCTCCGTTAATTGTAAACTTTCCATCCTCCAGAGATGACGTCAAAATATTTATACCTTAGCTTGCAAATCCGATAAGACCAGATTTAAAAAGATAGCAATCTTATTCCTAGCCGTTATTCTCCGATATCTTCTGACAGTCATGTCGGAAGGAGGCACGACCTTCACGGCCACAGCTTTGGAACAGAAAGAAACCCGCTTGTCTGAATTGGTGAACCTCATCCAAAGGTTCAGCAAAAGAGTCTGTCCAGCCTGTTACTTCACCAAAACAACCCAATGATCAGAAACCCAAACCAGAACAAGTCTTTGAAACACCACAAAGGGGCAGCTTTAAAGAAAGTGGATTATGTCCTCTTTTGAGAACTTGTGATTCCAGACCACTAACCCGAGTGTTAAACTGGTGGATGATTTCTGATATTGCCTTCAGAGGAAAAAACAGAGAAGAAAAGAGGCCACACTAAAGAGGTCAAAGAAATCAAGTGAATCCAAAGGAGCGGTAATACTTTTGGTTGGGTCCATTTCTTAAACCAGATAAAGTGCATCGTGGTGGGAGTAAAAAGAAAAGCCTTGCTTCTCATTTTCCAAAGGTTCCATTCAGCGATGTCAGCCTTATCTTCCATCCACAGCCAACTGTATCGTCCAACACTGACTTGATACGACAAGTGTAAGATAAACTTGGCAGATCAACTTTTTCGATAGTCACCAAGCCCATAAACAACTGGGGCCTCTAATCTGATAATCCACCAATGAAAGATTAGACATGGGGGAGTATTATTGTGTTGTCACTCTTGCTTACGGGGTCACATGGGCTTTAACTGCCAGGGTTAGACATCCCTCAGCAAATCCTGTGAATGTGTCACATCTCAGCAGGTGAGGTTTGGTGATAAGACCAACTGGAGGATATTAAATGTACAAACTGCAATTATCATAGATATTAATGAGAAATCAGAAAAATGAAGGTTGAAGGAAAACTACAGGAGAGCGTCAGAATGGCTTTGTGATTTGTGTCATGTTCTATATCTGAAAGGTCACAGATTTGAGCCCAGAACTGGCCGTTCCACGGATACCGGCAGCTGTTTGTAGCTCCAGTTTTTATCGCCTGCTCAGTTTTCATTTCTAAAGTTTTGTTTCAAACATTAATAATAGAAAATGTCCAATATCAAAATCTATCATTTAGTCTATGAATGGGATTAATACTGTCCAAATTATAGCTCCCCAGTGCCGTTTTCCACATTTCCAGACCTGCTTCTCTCTACAATTGTGAACCTGACATTAACTATCCAAGTAGCTGCTGCATATGCTCACAGCTATCTCACAAGGAGAGCCACAGAGTTGGAGTAATTCAAACATTCTTCAAACTGCAATTTATTTTCCCTGAGTTGTAATTATGGTCTATTAAAATGCAAATGATGTCAATGGCAGAGCAGCGCTAATCACTCAATGTCTGTTTATGGGCAGTACAGCCGCATTAGAGGCAGAGAAAGACTCGCACAGTGGAGACGGAGATGAGCACCGATCCTCTATCTGTGGAGGAGCCCATAAATTACAGTTTCTATGAATGGTCTGCATTTTCCCACGGATGTAGAGATACTCGCATAACTATCTTCAAGTTAAACAAGCGAGGTAAATTTCATGATTGAAGGAAGCAGGACTGCAATATACTTCCACATTCTATGCATGCCAAATAGTACAAACATAGCATAATGTAATACAGTTGAGCTAAAAGTAGAACTTTAACATATACTTTATTGTTATATAAAATCATTATGATTTGGCTGTGCATGTAATAAAGTGGGTATTTAGACCTACATGTATGTTGAAGCATTACTTTTATAAATACAACCCATATTAAATAAAAGCTGGGATGTTGTTTTGTACATGAATAAAAACAAACTGCAGTGATATCCAAATCTCATAAACTCTTATCTTATTCCCAATAGAAAATATTAGGTATAGCTTATAAATAGCATACATGTAAAAACTGACACCAAACATTTGATGAACACAATATATGGTCATTTGTGATTTGATGGCAGCAACACATCACATATTGAGGAGAATTTAACAATGTATAAAGGTAATTGGCAGTTAACAGTCAGTAACATGATCGGGCTCAGCCTATTAAAGGTTCCCTACCATCTGCAACAAACTGTCTTAAAATTGTGCAACCACTGCATAATAAAACAATGTGAAGACTCTGAAGAGCACACATCTACCACAGGAATAGGCAACGTTCATTGTGTGAATCTTTTTTTAGTCAAATGACCCTCACCCTGCATGTATTTATTTTTTTTTTAAACCTTGAAATAAAGTCAGTGATTTCTGTTGATACCTGGACTTAAAATGCCATCATTATACCTGTGAAGTCATAATTTGTAATGCTGTTTCTGGCACTCTAACATATAACTCCTGATGTCCAGCAAATAGCAAAAGAAAATTACAAATGTTCATTTTCATTAGAAACTGACAAGCATTTATCTCAATATGATGAAATATAACTGGACTGAATGTATCAAAACACTACATATGCAAAACGATGCATGAATAAATATCGTACATTCATCATGCCCTTCAAATTATTCAAGCATTCCCTAAATAGATGAACAAGCATTTTATAGCTCCATCACTTATGATTTAAATGCAATTTTGGACATCAATCTTTATGAATTGTTTTTTCAATTAAATTAACCTTAGCAACAATCTTAATGAAGGACAGAGGAATTAAAAATCCAAAATATAGTGCTCAATTAGTAATACAGACTTAAATACTATGTGTGCTCTGCTCATATTGAAAATATTTTATTCATTATTGGATTTGATAAGATTGGTATTTCGTTAATAATCAAATATGAATGAATTAAAAGTCAAACTTAAATGTTTTAATCAGCTGTTTTCATGCCCTTAAATGAACCTAATAAAATGTTCCTTTCTGTTGAGCAAATAATTGTTCAGCAGCCTTAAATGTATGTGACAATGGAAGCATGAGAACTGGGTGCTCTGCACTCTGTCATATCTATACAAATCAATTTACTGCAACAACATTGATTATTAATAATTGCTGCAGCTCTAATTAGGTTGTTTGAGTCACATTTAGCTAGTAATGACACAGCTAATCAGCTATGCAAAGTACACAAAAAGGCTCACTCAGCTAAATACTAAACACTTATTTGCACCTTCGAGCTTGTAAATATATCTACAGATGAGATAGATGAAGGTGTGCATCTTCTCTTTGAACAAAAATGATTGAAAATAGTCTTTTCTTTTTTTTTTGCCCTTTCTCAAACCGAGGAAGCACAGTATGGAGTCTGAAGTCATTGCGTGTCGTTCACATCTACAGATTTTCTGCGAGGTGAAGGTCCAACATTCAACATATGAGGTCAATAATGATCCATATTTCAGTGTTTTATTCATGAGCGCATCGCCACGGGTAGAATACGTTCATGCATGTTAAACTACACATGATTTCTTACTGTAGGTCACGGGAGTGAAAGCTTCACAAGAGTGGCGCTTATGGAATAATGAATGTGATGAGCACAAATTACATCTGCATTGTAAGCAAGCGAGCGAGCGAGTGAGCGAGCGAGCGGCCTGCCGCATGCGCTCATCTCCGCTTTGTGCAATTCCAGCAGCCTCCTGCTTCGGCGGCTGATGTTTACACATGTGTACGTCCTGCGCTTCCCTCACGTTTGCTATGCATTACATTGAGCCTAGTGGGGATTAAAGCTTATCTATGGTACTGTTAACCACATGCCGTGACAACAACCTCCGGTCCCCCTTATCGGAAGGTTATGCTACTGACAAGACATGGTGTTATTAATAATCAGAAAACCTCTGAACTGTTCACGTCTATGCAGCTCAACAATGTGGCATTTCCACAGAAAATGCACCAGAGAAAAACAAAACACCGCACATGTGAACAACGCCGTAACGCACATTAAAACCAAGTCATAGTCTGATGTTAATTGCAAGTGTGAACCTCGATATGTGGCGTTTCAATACAGCGACATGGAAAGGAAAGCTGCAAAAACTGCATTTGTTTGAAGCAAACGATTGCTCTCTGCACTTAAACAGAGTGGGCTGGTTGCAATTTCCGACTGCTTTTGTAATCACTGGTTACAACATTTGGGAGAATATAAATAGCACTTTCATCAGATCAATACTGTCGTCCCTACTTCGTCAGCTCGCATTAGGAGCACGAGCCGGGTAATAACGCAGGACTGGTTGCACACACTTTGCGGCGTTCAGTTTGATCAAAGGGGGCGGTGTCCCCCAGGGCGCACTCCCCCAGCCTGGTGATGAATTCATCTTTCTGACTGCCCCCGTGGGAGCCAGCCAATGAGTGAGGGACATTGACTTTTCATTAAGGAGATCACTGCATTGGAAATTGAATTCATTTTGGTCTCAAGAACATAACTGAGCTGTTTGCCAAGCCGCCTGAAGGCCACAGAAGAACTCCGATCCGCGGAGAGCTGATGGAACGTTTTGGGTGACTAATAGGTCCCCTCTGGTGGAATACACACAGGTGTCAGGACATAACAGGCCAACTTGAGGACTCAACTGTTACTACTGACTGCAGTGTGCTGTGGCCATTCTTTACCGTGAGCTACTTGATGCTCTCAGCCGAGTTTGAAATGATGATGGCAGCCTTGGGCGCAATGCTGCATATAAGAAGTGTACATCGTATGAATGCATTGAGAGTTGTTGACACTGTGCAGTATTTGCTGTGTAATAGCATTATGGAGAATGTATGGGTTATTGCACTTGGCAGGAGCTAGAAGCAGAACTGTGTGGTAGTGGGAACAAACATGGAACTTTGAAATAGTGAAAATGTGGTTCATTGCACTGTTTCATGTTATTGTTGGGACCACAGTTTGATTCAGTCTTAAGTCATAATTCAGACTTGTACATGTCAAGTTATTTGTATCTTTGTTTATCTCTTACCATCTTCCAATCCAACTCGTGCAAACAGAAAGCCAAGATCTCTGCGTCTGGATCTGTTACAGCGGGAGTCCAAAGTCCAGCCTCTGGCCCAGTCACAACCCAAGTATATATATATATATATATATGCCTCATATTTTATCACCAAGAACGCTCAAAAATATTTAATTGCAATCTGTGCTTTTAATTCCCAATAGCATCTATACAAATTATGGAATGTGTAGACAATCTCTGACATCAGTGTCTATAAATGAGCTCATACATTAACATTTAAAATATATCATCAAATATTTTTTTTTCTTCATAATTTAGTACAATGTATTCACAGGCTATTCTTTTTTGCAATATAATTGAATGTAAAGCATCATTAGATCAATACAGTATGTAATGATTGACACTATATTAATGGAACAGTTCAGCTAACTTGAATTGAACGATCAACTTTGATTGGAGAGCACAATCGAGACCAATTATTTAGTACTTGAAACGTGAGGGTTAACTTCTTTTTGAGGTGTTGTCAACTGAAATCATAGTGATCACTTAAGTCAATTGTGGAATGTTTAATTATTTCACATCCATCAGTTCCGAGTATCTTTGTCTGATCGTATGGCTACATTTTTAAAAATGTTCTTCAATATTCAGCAGATTCTAACTTCCTGTTCTTTCTTGTGCACGTTTTATATCTCAGATTGTGTGTATCTATATTTTATTTTTCTTGTCTGAGCAAACTGCCTATGAGTCATTCGCTGCTCAACCCGGGATATAAATGCCGTTCCATTTTGTTTTTCACAACTTCGAGTTAAAATAAATCTAATTATGGACTTCTTCTCGTGGACGTATTGATCTGTTTTCACCACTTCATAAATATCATCATCATTGTGGACTCATTTTGAGTTACTGCACGGATTGCATCAGCATTCAGCGGAACAAGTGTGTATATGTACTATAAAGTAGACAAATGGAAAGGCCTTGTTGTATCTTAACAATATATTATTGCCCTATTACTGTCAGTGTTATTTATAGACTGGATTTCACCACCTTAATTCATGAGGGTTGAGCAAAAATACCAAGGGTCAATCCGCTGTACTGTACCTTCCCCCTATGCAAAGCTTTTACGCTTGCTGTAAATTTCATCAAGGTGAGCCAAAGTGTTTACCCCATTAATTTATTTCAGCTAAAGCCAGAGCACTGACCCATAAAATGAGCTAAGATAATACTGACCTTAACATGGTCTTCTGCACATGGAGGTAATTGCTAAAGCTCCAGATCAATCAATATTGACTTGCCAGCCCCCCCTTTTCTTTTTCCCACCCACTATAGCTTAAGCTGAATGTGTAAAATTGCCTTTAGACGAATGGAGAACATATCCCTGATAGTTTAACCTTTATCTAGCCAACATGTTCACTTATCTGTACAATTATAGATTTTGCCAGTCAAGCTGTTTCACACAAAATCTGTTGAGTGCTAAAAGAGCGGAGAGTACAGGTCAGCTAATTGTGGATCGTGTTAGTAGAATATACTGTAATAATTATCACACCATGTCTACATGTTCATATATGTAGCTTCTTTACTTTGCAGATATCCCACCAGAACTAAAATAACATTTCAATAACAGATTACCCAGGTAACAAGTGTCTCTCCAGACTCTCACAAACACCCGCTCACACATTTTTACATCCCAATCGTTCTGTGCACTTCCCGGCTTTTGATTTCCCTTTAATTTTTCAAGGTAGGGGCACAGACTTAGCCGGCATTTCCATCTTGACTTGATAAATCTCACAATCTTCTTTTTCCTTGCCACACTGAAGTAATTTATTTTCTATCTCTCCAAGCTATATTTTCCAGTTAATATTTTTTTTTTTTTATACAACTTGACAAAGGATGCCACGAGGGATGATAAGAATTCTGAAACCTTTGCACTCTCACTCTAGATGGAGGATTTACTTTGAGAATTTGTTCAAGGAATAATGCTCTCAAAAGAACGTACAGACTTAAAACATCAGTAGGTATTTTTTTTTTTTTTTTTTGTATTTTATTTTTAACTATCCACTTTATGAAATACTTGAAGACACACCATTGGCTGTTTGTAGGGGTATTGTTGTGCATTTAATTTATTGGTGACCACAGCTCACCCCGAGGTTATAACCTGAACTGATGAAAACAACACACATGCAACAAATGTGTTTCCCCTCAGGTGACGATCGCAGAGACTGCCCGACTGGAGACGCTATTTATAGAGTTTTTAAAACTGCAAATCCTGATTGTGTCACTCAGAATTATTTTCATACCCAGCGGCAAAACATTCATCATTCATATGCTGGGAACGCGCTCTGTTTTGAATCAGGATTATGAGGAGAAAATTCAAACTATTAACGGTGAAACAGTCACACACACACACACAAAAAGTGATCTTGATGATTTACAAAGCGTGCTTTTTTCTTCAGCAAAACCAAATTACACATTCCTTGAGTGATGGGTAGCAGTATCCTCCAAGCTATTCAAGTCGCCCTTAATTTGAATTTGATAAGATTTCTTTTTGAGACATTGTTCGGCTAATGTAAATTTGGAGGAAGGACGAGAGCCTACCGCTGGCTTAACTTTGATGAGGTGTTAATATCTAATATCAAAAGCAGATAAAACCCTTATTAGCCCCAGTGGTCTTGCTAGAGTGGAAACTTATTACATGGAGGAGATGAGATGAAAGCAGATGAAGTAATAAGACTGCCAGGGGCTTTGTTACATGTCCTTAAGCTTTCCAACGAGGTCAACTTAATTTTGTGACTTAAATGCTGCGGGTTTACGGATGCAGACAAGCCGACATTGTTTGAGAGATCTAATTCAGACTCTCATATTTCATAGACTGCAACATCTGGGGGATTACAGTGTCTTGAGCCAGAGGCAGTTTGATAATCGGTTGTCATTTTAGGAGTTGTGTGCCCTTCCCAGCTTTGGCGGTTTCTAAAGGTCTTTGGTTCAATCAAATGTTTGTGAGATTAGTTGGCTGCACTCCTTTCAAGAACTATTTCCATGTGGGTTGGGTTTTAATGTCTGCCTTTAGGCTCTTATGGTACAACACTCTGAAAATATGCAGGGAGAATAATTTTGGATGCTAAAAGTTATTCGGAAAAAAAAAAAAGTGTCTATGCTTTTACATTTAATAGTCAACAATGGAATGATATTTGTAAGCGCAAACTATTTGTGAAATGTGTTGGCAAAGTAATTGTCCTTGAATTTGAGAATTTCACATGACAATGTGTACAAAATGTTGAGTTTCTTTATTTTCTTACTAAAGACACGAGCAGGTTGCTTTATATATTTTATTTGATTAAATTTTTCAGTTAGCTGCACAGTGCTGTGTCAACACGGCAGCAACTAAAGCAGCTTCCTTCCAAAATTTTAAGTGAAACTTGCCAGATCATTGAGTGATGGAATACATCTCTGTGTTAGTCCAGTGATTCACTGGTGACCTGTTTAATGTGTTCCCTTTCTTTTTGCGAAACATCAGGTTTGAAGTGCTTCGTGTGACTCGATATGGGATAAAGCTGCTAGAGAAGCTGGCTCCCAATAAGAGGACAAAGGTTCGATCCCGGCCCATCGGCTTTCTGTGTGCACTCTGCATGTTCTCTGTCTATATGTGTGAATAGATGGACAATAACAACTATGGCAGCCTCCAGAGTGTCTTGACTACAAGTCCATATTCTCCTGGGTTTTGGTAGTTTTATAGTTGAGTCACTCCTAATGGCAACCCAGCTTTTTCTGTCCATATGAATGTTGGTGTACTCTCCATTGTTAATGCCCCCACTGCTGGCTCGACATGCTTACTACATAATGTTCATCTGCCATTTATGTGTCAATGGACAATGTTGTCAAAAAGCTGTCATGGAAGAGTAAAACCTTCGTGAAACAAAAACACAAATGTTTTCACTGAAACTTTGTTGAGTAGATGGGGCCTCAGGCTAATTGGTGACTCTAAAAGGTACATAGATAGATGTGAACTGTAGGTCTCTTCTAATGTGTACCCTGCACTGCTGTCAATGGGATTAGCTCCAGCTATAGAAACCCTAACGTGAATGAAAAGATAGAGAAGGTGGAAAGCACTGTAAGTAATTTAACATCTGAATGCAGTTTACATACGGTGTTAAGTCATTACATTTAAGGAACTGCTTTGCTGGACCCCTGCGGAAAACACCAAGTAAGCACTGTTTGCACGCCAGCAATCAATGCTTTGGACCAAGAGGAATGAGCTTTTGACTCGGTGACTGAGGGACGGCATCAATATAGAACGCTCACCCTAAACAAAGTCGGAAAACACCTTTGGTTCCTGCACTATGTTCCATTGATTTCTATTCAGCTCGACGCGGATTCTGCAGCATTTAGACATTTAATTCCCTTTCAAGCAAAGTCATTACACAGCCGAACATTTAATTAAGCAATCACAGTGGTGCAATCTGAATGATTCAGTGTCTAAATGAGGGCCAAGTTGGCAGTGTCTGAATGTGGGCCAAGTTGGCATTATTGTGCCTTCCCAGTTTCTCACAAAGCTGCTTCTAAAATGTGAGATTTGTGGAGTAATTAAAAACCTGAGAGTGACATGTCCTTTAAGTATGAATGGTGCACCCTTCCTGACAACACATTAAAGGCTTTGATCAACAAAATAGTCAACGTTTGTGAATTCACTCTCCTCAGCCTCACACAACTACAATCCTAATTAAGTGCGTTAAAGCAAAAGTTTTTGGGAAGGAAGGAGCCAGGTATTCACGGCTGACCTATTTCCACCGCTAAAGAAACATCATTTTAAGAGCATGGGCGCAGATGTGTGTGAGGATGTACCGGGGAGGTGTTCTCACCTCTCCACGCCTCCGTGAACAGGCCGACATTTTATTATGTCTGGATGTGGACCATGTGTGCTCGGTTTGCCTGCTCCCAAATGAACTCAACTACAGTGACATTGAAATTCATCAAATGTTCACAGTGGAGTCAGTCAACAGTGCCTTTTGTGGGTTTTCGCTATCAAATTGGGTTGACTGCAAACAAGAGCCTATTTTAATTTTGCACAGCATTTTGGTACTGTTTATTAAAAAAAAGAAAAAAAAGATGTACCCTCTAAAATATACAAAAATGTCTTATAACTTATCAATTCATTCTTCAAACAGTGCTTTAAAACATGATGGGATTTATAGTAGTTGATTAAAATGAGACTATCAAAGGTATGTACTGTTGAAGCAGTGCTAACAAACAAATGGGAGTTTATGGTAGATAATTTCTTCCAAACCCAAATACCTGGAAAATATTAGATGATTAATTTCCATGATATGTCTCTGAAAAACCTTTATTCAGCACAAATACTATTGCTTGTGGTTGTCGCCATTTCTGCTATTCTCTGGGTTTCTGTATTACTCTCCATCACCTCTCTGTAGGTGGTAATCACCTGAAATTGCACCTGTGTAGTTTTTATTCTTTGCAGTGCATTGGTCTCTTGAAGCCATTTCTCTCTAATTTTAGGGTGCGTTCTTTAATTGCCAAACTGTTGCGAAGTTTTCTTCTCAACAACTTTATAATGGCAGACAAACTTTACCCAGACTTGTTCTGACTGAGAATGTTTTTTTTTCTGATATAGGACAGCCTTTGATCACGAGTTATGTGGTATTTCAAATGGTAAAACTGTTTCTAAAGTTTTCCGTTTGTCTTTTAACTACATGACCGTAAATATTGTCATTTTAAATCTGCTTGAGCCAAAGATGTTGTTATTTCCCGTCAGCTTTCTGTCTCTCAAATACTTCCTAGAACAGGGATAATCAATATGTGGGAAAAGGGTTTTGCAAAATATGTTTAGTGATTTCAGATATTTTACAGCTCACGCACGATATCTGATAAATGGTTTGTTCCATATATCAAAAGGAAAAAAAAAAAGTTAAATTAACTACAAATAATTAGAGACTTTTTATTCCTTTTTCTAATTTCTCTCCATATATTAAACATCCTGAGGAAACCTCCATCACAGACGATATAAGCAGGCAAGTCCATGTTATAATAATATAATCTGTTTCCAAGTGTTCTTTTCTTTTTGGTTTCACCTGTGGTTATTTCACCAAGGTGGTCATCAAAGTCTTTTTGAAAGACTTTTTTTTTTTTTTTTTTATTTGTACAGCAAATTAAAAAATGCCCTTTATTTCCAATGTGCATCTCAGTGAACGAGCTACAATAACCAATGCAGTACTGCAATGTCCTTTTTCTGTTTGCACCGAGTCACACATTATTGTGATACTCCCAGACGCTGCCTCCTGATTCTCAGTCAACTGATTGTTGAAGAACACCAGTGTGGCTATTTGTAATATTGTTATTACAGATTTAAATTATCATTGTAAAAGTAATTCCAACCGTGTTTCAGGAATGAAATTAAAGGTTAATTAAATACAGGTTGAATTCAGACAGTTGAAGCAATTACAGCCAGTCACTGGATTTGCCTATCAATATGTGAGGCCTCGTTTACACGTGTTAAGTGAAAATACACAGATATTTAGTTTTTGTTCCAGAAAGATTTTGTGTTTACATGGCAACGTTTTGAAAGCAATGTCCTTGCACACAGAAATGGCAGAAATGCTGAAGATGATGTCGTTAGCACATTGGGCCACTCGTGGTTACTATTGGTTGCTTTTGTAAGAACCACACACGTATGCAGAGAACAATGTTGCGAGTCCCAGGATAATATGGACTAGGAGCGATGACACTCTGGAGGCTGGCATTGTTGTTACTGTCTATCTTATTCCGGCTATGGTGGCAGCAAAAGTTGCGATTTCTACACAGAGATGAAGTTGAGGCGTTTTCAAAAAACGTCCACATTGGGAGCAATTCCCAAAGTTGTAGGTAACCAGGCCTCCAAAACACAATGATAGTTTTGTGTTTTCACCATAAATGATGTCCCATCACCAGGGCCTTAGTCACTGCGGGATGATATAATATTAGTATCGCTACCTCCGAGTCTGGTTTCTGCAAAGGTTTCTTCCTGTTAAAGAGAGATTTTCCTTTCCACATTCGCAAGTAAATATGCTTGCTCATGTGGATTTGTTGGGTTTTTCTCTTTTCTCTGTTAAAAGCACCAGGAAATGACTGTGTTGTATTTGGTGCCATATAGATAAAGTTGAATTGAATTGAATATTAGGCATTATCACAGTGGAAAACTAACTGCTGCTTCTTGTTTAATACTGCTCAGAAATGATCAATCTTATGAATGTAGCTGTTGATATGAACATCTAAGTTATATGTTTCTATATTTGTGCATTTCTCCATACTGTGTTATCTGATTGTAGTTTATTTTCCATATGGTTCCAGCTTTCCCAAAAGCAATGGTTAAACCTTAATTTGTATGTATCTTCATGCAGATCTTTTCTTTAAAATGTGTCTATTTTATTGATCCATCCTGGAAGACACTGCATGGGGCATCCAGTTTGATATTTTATTTAAACACTACATATTTATCATCAGTCTGCACAGATGTTGTGTATAATATTTGTTTCCTATTCTTGAACTTTGACATTCTAAACTCAGACTACAGATGTTAATCAAGAGCAAAGCTTAATCCAGGCCTGATAAGATGCTCCATTTAACAGGCCTGCTTTAGCGGGGGGCTCGATCAGGTGAAATGAAGAGGAACTGATTGCTTGTGGTGATTGTGCTGATTACATTTTAAATTTAAAACTTTCCTGCTAGTACATCATCCTGAGCACTTTTGCAGACAATGACATTGAAGGCTCGGTAAATGCCAAGGTCCCAGAAATTTCAGTCTAGCAGAGGAATTCAGTTTCATTTTATGTATTTCAGTTGCATTTAATTTTAAGTTCTACAGTCTTTTATTCAACCTCAAACTCCACATTGTTTAGTCAAGGAAAGCATTGTTTTACGCTTTCCTACTTATGTATTTCCACAGCGACATTAATCATCAAACATGTATTCTGAGTTTAATAAAACCATCATGCTTTGTTGGAACAGGAGTTCAGTCGTTCTGACCTCCTCTTATTTTGACTGTGGCCAGAATTCACAATGACTGAGATCTCGGGTGCTTTTTTCCTTCCCATTCCTTTTTTTCCTCCTCCCCAGTCAAAACATTATGGATGTTTGTGCTACAACTGTCATATAAATGACATTTGAAAACATACGATGACAGGCATTTGCATGAAATATGGCATTGGATAAGGTATTTGCATACAAGGAGGGGGTGTTTGCAGTGGTATCCCTGTCCTCTACTCAATGACACATAGAGCCATGTACATATATAAGCTCTAAACCACCATTTTAAGTCAGAATAATCAAAATGAGGGTGTTTTAAAATGTCCTGAAAGCTGCATTTTTTGTTGTTGTTAAGCACCAGTGTATTGCACAGCTAAGAGGCATTCAGTCCAACCACTATAAGCATGAATAACCTTGTGCTAAACCAAAATTACAAGAGGACTGAGACTAATGTGCTATCAAACAGATATGAAACCTCATCCAGTGACAGAAACGGCAGATTAACAAATCATTTCACCAAATCACATCATCTTTCCTGAACTTGAGCATCCTGGTGAGCTTAATGTCATGGCAGAGGTATCAATTTGAAATTGGAACATAGCTCTTGGACTTTTCTTTTCGCCGTTGAGGTACCTAGCATTGAAGAACGGGTCTGTGAGGAGGAGTGACAGGGCAGCCGTCTGCTGATTGGTCGTGACGATTGTCACTCTCAATTTGCCCGCAATATTTAAAGATTTCATTGGCCGTAAACCCTCCTGTTTGCATCCTTCGCTTTGAGCTGACTGGTTGTTCTGTTAACTGAGTTTCTTGAAATGTGGGTGCGTGACACAACACCGCGGTCTTTCAATGAGGTGCAGACGCTCGTCTCAGTAACGGCGAGGAGGAGATTCAGCAGGAGCTGGACACTGCTGTTCACAATGAGAACGTTTGTGCTGTGTCACAGAAAACAACTCGGAGGGCCACAGGGTTGCAGCTGGCTGCTGCCGGCCGCTTCCTCGTTCTTCGCCCAACGCGTGCCCCGCAACCCCGTCAACATTTTAACCGTACTTTCTGTATTGGAACCGCGTGACAGAGTTGGGCCTGGGTGTGCTTTGCCATATCATCCCCTCCCGCTCCGCCCCGCTCCGGCACATACTGCGTGGTGGAACCGCGGCTAAAATGTAAACCTGAAAAACAGACTCCAAACTTGCAAAATACATAGATAAGCACCACTGTGGTTTCGAGACAGCACAAAATATATGAGCGAGAATCTTGACTCCCAAGCTGAAGGTTACAACAGTTGTCACTGATCAGCATCGGTTCCATAAATAACTTCATAAATAGGCCAAGATTGAGAGAATTGTTTGGTTGATGTCTTCTTCATGTGACACCTGAACTTAACAAAAAAGTGTGAAAATTGTCAAAGATCATTTGTACAGTTGAGTTGTGGCACAGCAGAAATAATCATCAGAAGGTTTTGGGAGAAAGGAAGCTGATATGATTTGTTTTACTTGATAGAGTGAAAAGACTACTGTATATGTATGTATGTATGGGAACAGAGTCAAGCACCATGATATAAATTTTCATGATAATGTACATGACCTTTAGAGGTGTGGGCAACGGGCAGATTTTATATTATATATAACTAATACTCATTCAGCTTGACACAGCAGCTCAACAACAACCTGCACATAACATCCGAGCTAAACACTAGCAATATGAGACAACCGTGGGGTTAAAAATGTAACATAATTAAACATACAGTTCAAGACTCCATACATTATTTAAACACAATTTACTCAAACAGTTAGACTGCTTCTTTCCAATATAAATTGTCAATCAATCAACACTGTTGACGTGGCTTAATATCAATTGTGGGATGTCATTGTAAGAAAACATAGAAATACTCCAGTATATCACAAGAGTGATGAGAGAAAACATTTACTGCAGCAGTATCTATAATTTTGAAGGTGTTTGCAGTTGTTAATTTAACGTATCTTTTGTTTTTGACAATATAAGACATTATTGTTAATAGCTGTTATGAGGTTAGATTTCATAGGCAGTGAAAGTAGTGTTTGTTCTTGTTAGATGCTTTAAATGGTTAATATCTGACAAATCCTTATGTGCTTTCCAACTGTTGTACTTTTGGTTTTGCACTGAAGCTTGATTTCTCATTTTAATTAGTATCTTTTACTCTTAACAGATATAAATCACTTCTAAAACCGTGTGAAACAGTTTCACTTTTCATGTAATTCTTCATGCCATAAATCAACACCCCTCAAGCCTACCCTTTCAAAAACCTGCTGTAAGACTTCTATAAACTGCTGTAAGATAGACACCAATATTCACAATGAAACTGTGGGGTGATGACTGTTTTTTTTTTTTTTTTAAATATAGTTTCAAATGAATTTTACGTCTGTTCATTATTGTGTAGATTTATTGTGACGAAAGCATTTATAATTGCTTCGATGTGTGTAACAGTGATGTTGCTCATTTCATCACCTGCAATGATTTTCACGCAGCTGCTTTTTGCATTGCATCGCAAAAAGTAATTGCAGCAGTTATATATTCGAAATGTCCGTCCATCATTAACATAACTGTTCATGCCCTCAGTGATAAATGGACAGGCAATACAATATTAATTATAATTCCATATACATTTGAAGATAAACCCTGCAGAGAGGAGTACAATCATCACGGGGGCCTACCTTGAGGTCGAAGGTGTGAAAGTCATGGAACATTCTCTCTCCTGAGACCTGCGACAAAGCGGGAGGGATGAGACGTCAGTCATGATTAGGCCACAGTGCAATTACAGAGCAGCTCCTCTGACAGTGATTGATCAATGAGGAACTCCTTTAATGAAGACAAGGACTCAGGGGCTCCCAGGAGCAAATTGACAAAAGTAAGAAGTGGGAATAGCATCCCCGATCGCAAAGACTCTGAGCGGATCATCCCTGTCCGTGGTGGCTTTTTTTGTCAGGGGCAGAAATGTGGGACGTGCAGGTGTCTGACTGACTTCATCCAATTCAAGTTCAAGCCAAACTAAGCAAACTACTCCAAGTTAGATTATGAGTTTGTTCAATGCAGCTATATTTATTAATTGATTTAGTTTTTCATTCCCGGACCTTCTAAATCATTGAAACCAAACTCTCATCCTGTCAAGATTATGTAAACACATAAGGGGCTCAAAAGCAACCCTTTCCCCACATGTACTGTATAAATAAATAGGAAGGCTAGTTCTTTCTTCAGAACAATGTCATTTTTTTTTTAGAAGTGGAAAGCCCATTAGTATATTGTGTGTTCATGCATACAGGATGATCTGTGCTCACTTCTACCTTGTGACTTCACAGAATCAAGATTTGGTGATGATATGAGCTAAGAAATACAGCAATGCACCATTAAAGAAAGGAGTTACCAAGTAAAATCCTTAGTGAAAATAATCCTGATACATTCCATTCCACATTTGACTTCCAAAGGTTTCATGAGGAAAAGATAATGTGCAGCCCTTAAAAAAATGAATAAGAATGATTTTTGCTGAAAGTGCATTAGTTGGAAAAGAAATTCAAAGTACATTAAAGTTATATGCCAAGAGTTTGCATTTATAAACAAGTCAACACAGAAAACAACAGAATTGATCACCTAATTATGTTGTTGTGTTCTCAATGAAGGTTTTGCTAAATGATTGTAGTGTGTGGTGTCACTTTGTTCTGACTGATATTAAAATGTTCCATGTTGGCTGGAACTGAGTGTTACCTATTTGCAGCAAAAAAAAGTTGATCATAAGTATCAAACAGTGCACAAAAAATACAAAAACATATGCAGATGTATTTGAGGTGTTGGAACACCTAATGTTGGATTATAATGAGTAGAGAAAAAAGCTTGTGTTACTGTTTGTAAACCTGGATGAAATTATTGATATTACTTAGAAGTTATGATAAATAATTGAATTGTGGTGACATTTCGAGCAGACTGTTGTCTTCAATTAACATCGCAAGTGTCTTTAACCTTATCATCAGCTGTTCAGCACTTTTGTTAAGAGTATCCATTACTCTGTTATCATCATGTGCGCTGCACTGAACACAGACAAGAGGCTTGTCGGAGAAGATAAGGCAGAATATTGTTGGCAAGCATGGTCAAGGTAAAGAAAACAACACCATCTTTAGGTCGATGTGGATGTGGCCTGAGGAGGGGAAAAAAAGAAAGGCCCACAACTGGAAAAAATGATAATACTTCAAAACAGATCCATGCTGACTTTGAAGATGAAGACACAATGGTGTCTGGCTGCACCATATGTTGCTCCGTGAGTGAAAGTGGGCTCCAAGCCACAATGTTTCTGAGAGAATGACACAAAATGAGAGCTTTTTGGTAAGTCACATCAGCTCTGAGTTCACAGCTGAAAAATGTAACCTTTCAAAGGAAAACACTCCATCCCACTGTGAAGCACGGAGGAGGCTTAGTGGTGCAATGGGGTTGTTTTGCTGCATTTGGCAAAGGATACATTAGAATCTGTGCAGGGCACAATGAAATCTGAAGATTATCAGCGTAGTCTGGGGGTGAAACATGCTGCCCAGTGGTCGAGTGCTCCGTCTCAGTCGCAGGTCAAGGCTCCTTCAAGAGGATAATGACCCAAAAATATGAATCTGAAAGCACTCAAGATGTCATAAGAAGAAAATATTGGACTGTTCCAAAGTACCATGCTAAGGGTCCCCATCTTAATCCAATTGACCATCTATGAAAAGAGCTCACATTTGCAAAAAAGGCCCCCATCAAACCTGAGAGCCTAAGCACTTCAGTTAGCTGAGCTATCGAGCTGAGATGTGACAAACTCTTACTTCGAGCTAGAAAACCGGAGCTGGGTTTCAGAATGTCCTTATAAAAATAAGCAGCACTCTCTTTAGGGACATAAGACTTTGATAAGATTGATTATTAAAGAGCTATAAATGCATGTAAAATTACTGAAATAGAAAATAGAAAATGTGCTAGTTAACAGTCTTGTCTCACGGGATTCACAATAATATCCCATACTAGAACTCAGAAGTAACAACTTTTATCTATCGAAAAGATTGTTTTTTGTTCCTACAGTGACCCAAAAGGGTTGTGCAAATAAAGTCACAACATAAACATACCACACAAAAGCTATTAATAAAAAGCTCTAACAAGAATACAAATGTTCTCACAAATACAAGAGCCGCAACACAAATACGGAAGCTGCAACAAGAATCCAACATGCAAATCAGCAATACATAAGACATTACATTAATACAAAAGCCAGAACACAAATACAAAATTCACCACACAAATATAATGGACACAAAACACCAGAGATGGCATATAAAAAAACAAAAGCCAAAACACAAGCAACATCTACACAGAACTTCAAAGTAATGCAGAAAATACTGTAACGTGCTCAGACAGAAATGTGGATAAAGGAGACTCAAATTGAACACTTTCAGGGCTCCAATCGTGTAGTTCAGTGATGCAAGTATGCACGATAAAATTGTTACGTAAATCTGAGAAAAATTCAATAAGAGTAGTTTGCGCTTTTAGATGGCATTAATGTATATTTAATTACATCTTGTTCTGGGGTGATGGGCACATTAATAAAAGTAGGTTTTGATACATGTTCCTGCTTCTGTCTGACAGCTATTTATTAGGCGCACATCCCTGTTTTCTAGAACTGATGCTCTGTGGTGCTTTTAACTCTGTTACACAAAACAGGCTGAACTCGAGGGCCACTTAAACATGACTGCTTCTGTCGGACTGTCAAGTACAGCCTCATTGTTAAAACACCAGAGAATGAGGAAATCGGGCCCTTGAGGCAAAGGCTTCATATGTCACTGTGTTGAAATTCAGCTTTTGATTTGGAAACCTGTAATATACTTTCTGGGGGGGGGGGGAGCAGAAGAAATCTGTGCTGCCTTGTAGTCTGACCCACCATAAGGAAGGACAAATTTGCTTTCAGCTCTATTCATGTCGTGTACACAGGTGAGTAGGGTGCTCGCCAAAAAAACCAGCCGGCCCTTCAAGCAAAGCATCTGACTGTGACTTCTTTTCTTCTTCAACTTCATAGCAATTGAAGTATGAGTCCACAAAAAAAAGAGGCACACAAACACACATTCACAGGATCCAATAAAAACATGCATTTCTGTTGAGAAAAAAAGTGGAGAAGTCAACTGCATGAGGTTTTGCAATGTGGAATTAAATGTGTCTTGATTGAGAGGTTGGGCCTGTGTTTCATTTTATTCACTAATTAAAAAGCAGCTAACGCAATGCCACATGCTGGTTATTAATAAGTGCATGGACATTTCACATAATATTGTCATCAGTCAGAATGTTTGTCGGGTATCCTATTCAAAAACTGACAGTTCATTAAATCAGTCACGATTTTTTTGTTTGTTTTTAAATGAGCACCCTAACACACAACTAATAAAACAAAACCATTATCTTCATACGTGGGAGATTGATTTAAAAATATATCTAAAAAGGATGCGCGAAAAACATACAAATGCATTTGTTTGATTTTCACAAACTTATAGCATCCAAGATAAGCAGAGCTGGTGATGTAGCTGTACGTTCACACTGTGCAGAGCAAGTTCAAACATGATGTCCTCCACCTCTTGTCTTTGCTTTCCTTGAAGATGAAGATTACAGAGCTCACAGTAATGAAAGTTGAAAAGTCAAACATCCTCTGTGTGCCTGTCATGCCATTTTCTCTCCAGCTGCAAGAACTCACATTTTAGCTTCTACATTGAAAAAAACAACATTTATTTTTTCTTCTTCTTGGTCACATTCATCTTCCTTCTAAAGACCATATTAGTTTTGGTCGTCTTTACTTAACACTGTTTATACAAGCAGGAGTTGCAGCAGCTGTGTGTTCTTACTTCACTGCCCAGTCCAGTCACCTTGTGATACACCCAAATAGTGGAATTCTTACAATAAATGATTCTGTATGATGTGGCTGCGGACATAAATGTGAGTAATTAGTACTTAAGTGGTCCGTTACGCAGTATGGAGCATTGTGTTCTGTATCATGTTTTTTGTTTTTTTTGTGGACCTGTCAATGTTTGGCACAAGAGAAAAGTGTAGCCAGAAGCACAAGCGTGCACAACAGTTACAAAAGAGCACACTTTCATTGTGCAATTCCAAAAACATGATTTGTCTGGGAATTGTTATGCCGCATTCCAATCTTTTTTATATGACGCACGTAAGAGATCATGGACCATTTGCTCGCAAAAGATGGAAGATAATTGCGGACAGTTAGCAGTTTTGTACCCCGAGGTGGCATGCATCAGATGCAAGAGTTGTATTCAAACACCAAATGCACGCAGTGTAGCGGAAGAAACAGCTGAAGACTGTATTTGCTTGAGGTGGCCCAGAATAATACAAAGTCTGACCCCTGAAGCCTTCGTGTGCACATCAATATTACCTTTTGCTCACGGAAACGGAACATAAAACGGACTGCTTCATGGCCTGAAGAACATTTATAATTCCTTTCAAACACACACATGCCATGATTTTCATTTTGGGCAATCATCACAGGCTTTGATGGGAAGGTCAAGTTTTGCACATTTTTTCTTTTTCTTTTTTTTTTACACATCCCAACTTTTGCTTAAAAAAACCACAAAAAAAAACGTAGTCGTGACTTTTTCTAGTTTAAATGATCAAATCAAAACCAAGATGATCGTTATATGCACCCCCCCCCCCCCACACACACACACACACACTTTTAAGTTTACCTGGTCTTTATTGTCTTTCTACCAATCTCTCTATACTCGCGCTGACTGAGTATGGGGTGAATTTAATGATTTGATGTTAACAGTGAAATGGGTCCTTGGGAGCTTCAACAGCTGAAAAGAGCGACCATTTGGCTGGCAGACCTGCTTGCCTCAGCACTTACAGGCACACGTTTAAGTGTTCTGCTGTCACCCGGAATGGCCCACGAGAGGGACGCCTGAAGGAGGGCTTGGCGCGGGGGGGGGGTCTTGACGCTGAGGACTGAGGGGGATTGTTCAACCATTTATCACATTAATGAATCATGTCACTTTATTTACAAAAAAAGTGACTCCACCCCCCCCCACCCCCCACACCCCCACACTGACGTTCCCCGCTGTCATGATGTGTCGTTTTGCTAATGTTGGCTGAAGTTAATCGAGGGAAAGGCAATGTTGGAATCAACTTGGCCGGCAACCTGGGCCGATTACTGCAAAATATCGCTCACTTGTATTCAGACGCTGGAGATCCAGTTTTGGCTCAGTTTCTGGGATGCATGCACGAGGCAATTTGGACCTTGGAGTGACCTCCTGTTATTAGAACTTGGGCAAGCTTTGGGCCAAAGGCGAGCTATTCATCACAGTCACAGCTTCATCTGTGCATCCAGCTGTGTCAGATTTAGGTCATGTTTGGGCCATGCACAAATTCGATTTGGGAATCAATGTATTTTTTTTTTTCTTTTTCTTTACTGTAGGTATTTTAACAATCATAATGAATGTGATAGACTATGGGAGGACAGTGAACATCATAATGAAGTAGGTCACTTGAGTCTGTTTGAATAAGCAGCCACAAAAAATCTTTCATTTTTAGAGCATGACTGGAATATGTTTATTCACCAATGCTAATAATCACAACTGTGCTGCTCTGCTTAACCACATGAAGGAAATATATATATTTTTTTAAAGAATGGAGTGATCAATTATGTAAATATATTGTTGTGTTGCTGTGCTAATTATATTTAGCCCTATATATTTTGTAGTATCACATTTGCCACCGATTACTATTGTGAAATTAGGAAGTAAGTTACAGTTGCTTAAGTTTTGATTGGCTCTTTTCAATAGCAGATCTCTAGAGCTGCTCTCTTGGGATTGGATCCTTGCTTCATAGTAGACATCATGAAAGATGTCCAGCTGTTAGTAACTTCAGCTTCAGCCTCAATATTGGTAAAAAAAAAAAAAAAACCAACAAGAAACAGTGTTGTAATGCATTATTGTGAGCCTAAAAAAAATATTGGTTTTACCTGAATAAGACCTGCCTGGCTTTTATTACACTATGTAGCATGCTCGACAACAACATTAACAAGAGTTAATATCCCAAATAAATTGCAAAATAAAGCTACTCATAGCTGTACTCCGTCACCAATCTTTAGTAACTTAGTCCAAATTGAAAATATCACATGCCTGTTTGTTTAACTTGTAGTTAATTGGAGCTTGTGGTAAACATGATGCAAAGGTAAGAAGTTGGTCTCTCTTTGAAAAAAAGCACATGCGAAATATACAGTTAGTCAGAAATGGCATGTTGCTGATGTACAGTCAAATAACTAAGTCTGACCAGCTCGGCACTAGATACCGTTAATATGATGTCGGTATACTTATACACAGATATAATACTATATGACCAGCTTCCTCCTACGCTTCAGCTGGCCTCTGAAAGCTCTGAGGTTGACGGGGTAGGCACATTTAAATAGCAGTGGATATTGGAACTACATGACATTTTTCTTTGCCTGGGAAATCCAAATCTGCAATATTACCATTTCAGGGGTGAACGGATTTAAAGCACGATAGACTGATAAATCTCAGGACAGGGTGAAATAGATGAATCTCAAGTTATTTACCCTTTTTAATTGGAAATGTCTGTCACAGGGCAGCAAGCCGCATCCTATTCCAAGCCATTATCTGTCTGCCTTGATTATTTGAAGGTATTTTATTGAGAGTGATGTGCTGAGTGTCAAAGGTAGCTATTGAATTTATTCCTGCTGGATTTCACGGGCTTAAAAATACAAGTGCTGAAGAGTGGAAAAAAGCTTACAAAAGGTCAGCTTGTTAATCGCATCACCAAATTTACAGTTTCACAGATGACGAGTGACAAGATTTTGCTGACAGAAAATCCAAATGGTTCCGTTCGTTTCAAAGCTAAACTCTTCGTTTTGACAACCCCTCGGAGTTTTTCATGATTAATGTGTCACCGGTTGAGCTTAAAAATGTTGCGACTAGCTAACTAGCAAGCATGGCTATCCCCTAACAGGGGTTGCAGCTTGTTTTTAACAGACTTAAACAAGCCGTAGCATCCATGGAGCAACCCCCTGGGGGCGTGCTCATAATTGCTCCCCAGGCTCCTATTGATAGTTTCTACCTGCTCCAGAGTTCTCATTTGGAGGGCTGTCATCCCTGCTGCACTGCCTGCATGGACCCCTGAGTGACACTGCGGCATCACAGAATGAGCCGTGTTGAAGGATATCTCCGGCTCTGAAGGAGGACACCACTGGGACGCTGCCAGCCCAGCTGATGATGTCACACTGTGACAGTGGTGACTACTTAAGATCAAAACTGTTGGAGGCAGGCTGCTCAGGGCCTGACAGCATTGGAGCGGGGCTGTGCACCACTTTGTACATGCATTGAGAATGTGTAAGCGTGTGTAAAATGCTCCTCTAAAACGATATCCAAACGCATATCCCGGGAAGTGCCAAGCACAAGAACTGTATTTGTTGTACGCACAGACACATTCTTCGAGTTCACTTGGGCTACATAGCAAATTCTTGCAAGAACAGAACGGAACGCTCAACAAACAATTCAGTGATCTCATCGCTTATTCATACAGTACTACAAATCTTGACAGCACCGACATGGCGGTATGTGCAACTAAAAAATATATTTAAAAATAGCTGCAAGTCACTCCAGTTTTTGCATTTGTCACAGGGAAATAAAAAAGTCTGGCAGCAGACAAAACTCTGATTTAAGCACTCGTAGTAACAGATTCAGCACCTCTGAAGTGATCGGTGATGTGCTGCGACTATGACAGTACTAAAGGCAACACTTTTGTTTCAGCCATCAAACCATGCAAACATGAGTCTCTAGTGATTGTGCTTTGGCTGCCTGTCCACACTCTCTCGCAGTGGCAGAAATAAAGGCTCATTTGCACCATCTGCCAGTCGAGGTGACAGGGGCAAGTCAAGTGCCAAGGGGCTATTTTAAAAAATAAAAAATGAAGAACAAACTGAAGTTGCCAAAGCTGCCACAATCTACCTGCTCTTTGGCTTTGTCCTCCATGGAATATGTCTTGGTTAAATGGGCCTTTTGGTAGCATTTGAAGGGCAGTGGTGATGAAAGACTGAGACATTGTGTGCCTCCATATTGTCACAGCAGGGATTTGCACTTGTGCGCTAATGTTGCGAGCTGTATGCTGTGACACAGGATTGTTGGAAAGGTCTGCTTAATTTCAAGTGTGACTACATTGTGGTGCAATCCTGTCGAGCAATGCTAAAGTGACAGTATTCCAATCAGGATTTGACTGTGGATACCATATCTCAGCAGCTCAAAGTGAACTTTAAATGAAATTTGGTTGAATTGCCCGAATCGATTTGCCATGACTTTGACCGTCCTCTGACTTTCTCTATAATACTATGACGCAGTAGGTATTTTTGTGGGCGATTCGTTCAGCATTTAGGTCTGTGTGAAGTTGATTTTGTAGATGATTAATGTTAATTATTTAGATTTTTCTGCTAACGGAGTGCTTTTCTCCCCTGTTCCAGGATAAATTGAACTTTCAATAATTGGCAATTCTTCAATATTACTGTGTGTTTTTCACTGTCACGAGAAACTCACAAACCTGTATTTTTCTGCTGTGTAGTTTTGGAATCTTTCACAAATGGTCAATGAGTTATGGTTATAAAAAGCAGGCATACTTAATATTGACGGTGCCCTCAGGATAGGAGTAAAAGGGATATTCTTGATCTTTTTTTCTTTCTTTTTCTTTTTCATAAGTTACTGTTTTGGATTGAATACATGCAAAAATAACTGTCCCAAATGTGAATATTTCAGTAATACTGACTTTACAGACCTGTGGACACCCTCATGGCATCATTGTTATTGTCTTTTAATTATTCTGCAGACTTATTTTAATGCAGTTTCCCACCGCTGTCACCTACGTTTCGTTTGAGGTAAAGTGTGTTCCTAGATTTGCATGAGACAAATATTGGTGTGCTGCCCCTCTTCATAAACTGCTGATGAAGTGAGGATTGCACTTTGATGGTAATTTGAGCGCAGACTTTCTCAGATGAGGAGATTTCATGAGGCTTGATTCTGTCTCTCCGCATCTTTCTCAGAACCCCTCACTTCCAGAAACTTCCTAACAAAGTTGGTGATCATCAGTGCAATGTGTCATGCTTCTGACGGTTTGATTGTGTCTGTGTTTTCACATGCAGAGGAGCGGAGAGAAAAAGAGAGCTTCATGTGTTGCTCAAGGTCCTTTTAGCTACTCCCCATCCCACATCTCCCTGCACAATTAATTTTATCTTTGGGGTATTATCAAGAGGGAGCCTGGCAAAGCAGCATGACAGAAAAACGGTCCAGAAGCCCAAGGCCCAGGGTGGGAATTAATCTGTTTGACAAGATCTCTCACAAACGATTTGCCTGGCTTTCCTTCAGTTGGATGTTGCCACTACCCTGCATATCTGAGGGGGTGAGGAATAAGCATGTTTCAAACACAAAGCCGAGCGGATTGACTTCGAACGTTGAAGCGAACAGCAGCAGGGTGTTGTCGATGCATTTGGGAACACAAAGAATAGGAAAAAAAATGCAAAATCGGGAGGCCTGACAGGTGTTCGGTGTTATGATGACACTGTGGTGTGATCATTAGCATTGTTCAGATCGTCCATGCAGAGACAATAATGAATCCCCGCCATGGCCTCTCTGACACTGGCATTATTTTCTCCTCAAAGCTGTATCAAGCCCTAAATCAAGCTTCCAAAAATGGTTAGCTTCATTCAACTCGGGCTCGGGAAAACTATTGACATCAAGCAGACGTTTGATGCATTATCTGGGACGTAGAAAATTAATCAAAGTAATGATTGAATAATTATCTCAAGTGCAATTAATTAAACATGCCAATGAACTCATCTTGAACAGCTGTCCTAGCTGCACCACTTAATCACTTGTGAGAATTACCGAACACAAACGGAGGACGCCGAGTGCATGGAATAATCTCTGCAAAGTGCATTGTTTACAAACAGTAATTAATATCACACCGTGTATTAGCAGGCTAAGTGACTTCAGTACACTTCTGTAATTGTACCAGAGAGACTTGTTTCCTCCCCGTTCTTACCTCAAACTCAAATGATTAAAAAAAAAAAAACAACAACTCAAAAACACCCAAATAATTCCTAATGTTGTTGACCACATTCTGAAAATGTACACTTTGCGATTTAACTCTGAATGTTCTGAAAGATGAATAACATCCTCCCTACATCCTGTATTCCAGCCACTTTATTCATTGGCATGACTGACTCAGATGTATTGGCAGCCGCTCTTAGAGTCTCTTGAAGGAATCGTCGCAACCACACTGATGTGCGATGACGTAATTCCGGAAATTCCTCCTATGGCTTTCATGGTCTGCCGAGCTTGACAGTCACAGCAGACTCTAGGAAATGGTCTGTGCGGTTCTGACATTCGAGGGCTCTATCTTGGATGGACTAGCATCCAGAGGAGGAGGACTGTTAAAGAGAGGACTGAATGTGAACTACGCACCAACAATCCCCAGCACTTCACAAGTGGAGTTCAAGTTATGGTTTACTGATTACAGTAATACTGTAGATCTATGGCTTCATTCAACAAAATGAACTGTGTTATGACACAATGCACATATTATAATATCTGTAATTACACATACTCATTATAGCTTACATAGAATTTCACAATTTCGCTATCAGAGTACAAAACCATTGTCGGATTGTGAATGTATAAAAAGGATAATTAGCATATTCATTATGATTTTAATATCTTCTACCATACTGTACATGTCAGTGAGGACTTTACCAATGGAGCACGAGTGAGATACTACAGTAATTAAAAAATGAGCTTAGTGCAAACTGTGCGGTTCACTTTTATATTTCACCCCCCATTCCGTTTGAACTTCACAAAATCCACGTGTCTAATGACAACACAGAAAACTAAAAGCCTCAAAAGCAAGGTAAGAGATGATTAAAAGCAGCCACATTGGTCTCCAGACAAAAGTAACCTTTTAATTAATATGAACGTTATGTTTTGGTTTTTTTTTTGTTTTGTTGCAGCTTTTGCATAGAACCGTCCGCCTGTGAAGGATTATATTGGAACGCTTTGCGAGGACTACATGCAGACAGACTCTCGAATAAATATTTAAAAGGTAAAATTAAAAGTCATTAGTGAGATAAGATAACAAGTGGCATTAATTGTGTGCCGTTTGGACTTAACCTTTTTTTTTTGTTGCATTGTATTCATCATTTTTGGAAGAGCGCTGACACTGAAAATACAAGAGAAAACTGTGACTGATGGGAAAAAACCACAGACCTTGGATGCATATCCACATTTTGAGCTGTCGTTTCTTTAAATAAAATGTTACCAGCTTTACCAATTAATGGTTGAAATGGCAATTATCTCGACTTGCGCATTTGGTTGAACTCTGCTGACTTGAATGGAGCAGTAAGAGGTGCTTTTTTTCTTCTCCTTATACTGTAGCAGCAAAACACAGCTGCTGCTTCTCTTTCATTTCTTATTTTTCTGGGTCTTTGTATGCATGTGTTTATACCACGCTAGATAGTATGCTTAATAGCTTTCAGAAGTGGAGTTTTTACTGGGGTTAAAAATGCACAAACTAATTTCGCTGCTTGTCGTGAGCAAAACATCTAGTCACTTTGATCAGTTTATTGTTTGTCCCAGCAGAGAGCTTTGTTGGAATCGATTTCTCTCCAGTGTAATTGGTGTCATGCCTGGTTTGGCTAAATAAGCCGTCACACCACGCGATGCTCTGGCAAACTAAAAGGGCATCGCTGACATTTTGCTTAAGAATATATGCAGCAATTCCAGTGAAGCAAGTTTTTTATTGCCTTTGAAGTTCCTTGGAACAATTTGGGGCCATACTAATAGGAATTGCTTACACTTACATGACAAATGTAAGCTTTCTCGCTTTTATTTGAGATTTTAAGGTTAACATGTCCACGATTAATTTTTTTTTTTTTCTTCCTGAATGCATTTTGTCTTCTATTTCTTTTCGGGTGATGATGTTCAATCAATGCAAGATCAATGTTCAATCAATGCAAGATCCAATCAACTTCAAACATGTGGCTTTGTCATGTGACAGGAAAGTGGAATGACTGCAGAAAACCCTTGCGAGCACATGCCGAACATGCAACGCCCAAGCCCAGACTCGAGCTGGGGATTTTCCTCCTTGTGAGAGTGCTAAGCGCCTCACCATTGTGTGGCCTGTTTTTGGTGCAGACTTTACGGTAATTGAAGTGCATTACCACAAAATCAGTTCACCTCTGAAGTCATGCTCAGCGAAAGTCTGTAAAACCCCAATTCACTGTCAGCTACCCGGAGGAGCTTAATGTATTTTTGTTAACGGAAAAGTACAAGGTTAAAAGGTTAATATCTGGCAGTGCCTACAATTCTTTGTGCTATTGTGGTGGAGCATCATCACCCTCTCTCCCTCTCCCTCTTTCTCTCTTTTGCTCTTCCACAACTGTTATTTTGTGAGTACACACACACACACACACACACACACACACACACACACACACACACACACACACACACACACACACACACACACACACACACACACACACACACACACACACACACACACACACACACACACACACACACACACACACACAGCACTCTCTCTCCTCCCCCTCAGTGCAGAAGTTGCAGCAGAGCCATCCATCCAAACCTGCAGACCATGAAATTAGGTTAAGACGTAAGGCTGTGAATGACACAGGTGTGGATACAAATGAGAACATCCGAATGAAGAAGTACAGATCCAAGACGGCTGATACTGTAGTCGTTATAGGCAGTCGGAATTATATTTCACAGCTTCCTCCTCCATTTTATTTCGCCCACTTTTTCTTTTGTGTATTTGTGGTCTGGACAGGGCATTTGCATACACACGGGAGGCTGCATGTAAGGACATCAGGAATTCTGTCACTTTCAAATCTCATTTCCCATAAAGAATTCTTAAAAGTTGCTCATGCTCGCCTGGGCTCCTCTATTCTTCTGAATTGTTTCAGATCTTCTTTCCTTCTTATCTTTTAAATACATTTCCTCAAAGTATGACAAAGATTGAACTTTTTTGAGCACTTTCTTCATTGTATTTTTTGTCCTGTAATACAGACTGACATCCATAATCTGCCCCGACTAATGGTTTTAGTCACTTTAAAATAACAACTGAAACTAATAGGTTTAGGTTGGGACCAGGGTCTACAACGTTGCTTATTCAACTCTCTATTGGTTTCCGAAGAGTTTCAATATTTATATGTGGATGTACGCTTTTAACTTGTTTTCATTTTAATTGCACACCAGAATTGTTATCAAACATATTCTAACCCATGGGACTACAGGACTACAGCATGGCTTTAAATAAGGTTAAAACTACTTAGAACACTACTGAGAACCAAAATGGCTAAATTAACTTAATGTATATAGTACTTTTCCACTACTTGAGTTGTCCTCAAAGTGCTTTACATAGAACATAATCACGTTCATAATCCATCCATTGGAACCAATTTGGGTTCAGTGTCTTGCTCAAGGACACTTTGGCAAGTGGGCAGGGGGAGAAGGGCAAATGAACTTGCATCGTTCTGTTTGAGAGACAACTAGTCTACCAACCAAGCTACAGCTGCTGCCTAAAATGACCAAAAATGCTCAAACAGCGAAAGCAGACAAAGCAACTGTACGAGCTACAAATGCAAGAAACGGCTGGACAAGTTGAATTTGAAATACCTTACAAAAGTAAAATGGCTTAACCAATAGAGAAGGTCAAAAGGAAAAAGGAGAGATGGGTAAAAGGGTTAAAATCACAAATGCTAAATACATTAAAACTGGAAAAACGGCAACAATAACCAAAGCATCTAAAAGTTTAAGGTCAATGTTTTAAACTTCACAAATGCAACATAAGCGATATTTTTTGCATATATTTCAAACCTAAATATACAGCTTGATGAACTTTTTATTATTTTAAAGGTTAACATATGTGGCTTGTGGTGAAAATTGGAAAAAAAAAAAAATCCAGTACACTATGGTTGCAGACTCCCCTGGCTTCATTGTCAAGCCTCAGGCATTAGTAGTAAAAATTGGGCCCTGTTGATGCATTTATAGAGCTGTGAACCGGGAACGTTACCAGCTGGGAAAGTCACATTTAAATATATAGAGGCAGTACTGGCTTTTGCAATCTACATAGGTGAGTCTAATCAAATGTTTTTACTTTAACTGCAATATGTTTAATTTTGTCGGACACATTAACTTCTCAGAGTCCCTCTAAACATCCTAAACACCTCTAAACATCCATACTTTACCAGTACTTCTCAGTTTGGCAACCTCATAAAACAGTAAAAAAATTTAAATAAAAACATTCAGAAAACAACTTGCGTTATGATTTTGCTGTATTATATGATGAGGAATTAGCTGCTTAACAGCAAACAAAGTGTGTGTCCTGGAGCTCTGAGGGCTTAAGACTTCTGAAACACGTCATCGGTGACTAAAGCAGAGATGAAGTTCCTTAGTTGATCACAAATGAAGAGCAAGCGCTATATATATATATATATATATATATATATACATTTATTTATTTTTATTTTTTGAGGATATCCGTTATTTAGAATTTAATTTGCAGATGTAATGATGATGAAAGTGGCGACAGCTAACATTTCACAGTCAATATTTTGCAGCTTTTATACTAAGGAGCTGAAATAATTTCTTCAAATGCTTCATAAAATGCAGGTTGATGGCCAATCAAAGTGATTTGGATTGGCCATTAATGATCAATGTCGGTGAATTCAAATAGGCAAAATTAGAGAAAGATGAGGAAAAAGCAAGGCGATTACTGGGTTTCGAGCAGTTTGGCCAGAGCTCAGTGGCAAACAATCAGTTAATCTAAGCTTCAGTTAAGCTTCAATGATGGAGTTAACTCTGTGTATCGTCAATTTTCAAAGCTTCCGTCTCTTGAAGGCCATCTCTATTATTACTCTGTGCAGGAAAAAAAATGTCTGCGAAAACAAACAATTACAGTCCCGTTAAACCGTCAGATTCATCATCAAAGTGCTGTATAAAGGGTCGTCGCTTTTCAAAGCAACCGCATCTAAAGCAAGTAATGTGAGAGCGCTGTATTGACTATTGCTTTTACCATAATAGGTATTGACCCCCGCGTCAGCAAAGATCTGCTGATATCTGCAGTCCTTCAAACCCCACCGAGTTCCAACATGAAAAGTTTCTGCTCCAATCACCGCAGGTCTACTTGGATACAAAAGACCGCTGTGTACTTTAAAGGGAATAAAATATGGGCAAAGGTGAATGTAATATCAGCTGAATCGGATTTTGATTGATAGGCCCTTTTGGGGCATATGGGGTGCATGAAAGAGAGAAGTCAAGACAGATTTTGCCAACAAATGATCCATTCCGTTATTTGAATTATGTTAAATCTGAGTCTCAGCAATAGCACAACTGTAAATCAGAGAGCCAAAGTGTGTGGAATTGGAATGCCAATCAAATACATCAAACCCTATACATTACAGCGCATTTTTAATTAATGTCTATAGATAATTCCCTCTAGTAGACAGCATATATAGACTTGCATACAGTGTAAATAAAGATACAGTATTGTTCAGTTCGTAGCCTTAAGAATCTCCTCATTTGGTCTATCTTACATGCACACACACACACACACACATGCACACAGTCGCTTGCAATACATAAGCACTTGTGGGATGGCAAAGGGTCAAGTGGTATTCAGTGTGTGCAATGGAAAGTCCTGACGCTTGCTAATATTTCCTGATGTGTTCTCTTTGCTTGAATACCGGGTGCTGCCTCAGCTAGCTTCCATTGTCGCAGCTCTCCATTTGAATGTCAACACTATTATTACAGCAGGTGATGCAACAGCAGGTGTCTCTCTGTGCCTGTCTGTCCCGCATCCGCTGTCTGTCTTTCCCTGTCTTTTTGCGTCTCTCCCAGGCTCTCCAGCTCTCCTTCCCTCGGTTTTGGTTAATAGCTATCATTATGTGTCTGCCAAATGGAATCCATTTGAAACCCACTTTTTCTCCCTCTTTCCAAGCATCTCTATTTTTCCAGGCTTGACATTCTACCTCTCCCTCACACTCGCTGCCTGACTGTAATGGGTGAAACGGAGAAAGTTCCATGTTGCTGTCTTGCCTCCCTTTTCCTATTGTTTCGTGCCGAAGCCCTGACAGTGGAGCTCCGGACGAGCTTGGCGAAAATGAACACTTTGACATTTCACACCCTGAAGTGTGGCAGCGCATGGTATTACTCGTAAACACTGTTCATTACCGCTTTGACAGCTGATGACCAAGATTCAACCTTCCCGCACCTGCCTCTGCCAAAACCCGCGCACAAAAGGGACTTTCTAACTTCAAGATGCTCGCCGCGATCAAAGCTGAGAGGCAATGTGCTTTTCTATTTTCTTATCCTGCGCTCTTCTGTCTCCTCGTCCTGACTTTCAACCATATAATCAAGTGCACTTTATTGCTGTCATGTCTGCATAGGCCAGACTATATTTTCAGCTCAGGCTTTATTGATGTTGAGAGACCTGATACAGCTGGAAGAGAAGAAGCACTGGGCTCAGGCAGTAGGATGATAGATTACCTTTTAAAACAAATAGAATCGCAAAATAAACTGTTTATAAGAATTTGAATTGTAGAGTGTGCAGTTTAGTAATAAGGGAGCTCCCTGCACTGTAGCAATAAAGGTTCAATCAATTTCTCTGCAGCATTTGTCACCGAACTATATATCCTTGAATATTAGGTTAGCATCTAACGCCGTGGTCTATATTTCTGTTTGAAGCAGCGGGAAATGTCAGGATGAGCGATTCATTTTTTCGGCTGCTTATGAGTCAGGAAACATTCTGTTTAAATTCACCAGGGGGTGTTTGAAGAGCTTGTAAAACCAAACAGTAAAACTGCAAAACATTGGAGTGTGTTCGACCAAATGATTAAGACTCTAGCTGCAATTACAACACGGCTGTAAAACGGTTGTTCTTATAATTTGGCACTGAATAAAAGTCAGGTCAAGTGCTCGTGCTACGTTGTTCAAACTGTGATCTGCATTCATTGGCTATTCATTAACCCATTATTTTCTTCACTTAAAAACAAAAAGTAATTTAAAGCCAGTGTTGATATAGTAAGCTCATGCTTATGTAGCGAATAAATGTGATTATTTTTTCTGTACAATTTTAATCTGCCGGTCCACTGAGGTTAACAGCAGCTTACTTCTCTTTCAATAAAATATGATGTGGGTGACATAATCTTAGGACAGCTTTATGTCCTCTATTTTTTTTGTAACAAATTTCCATCCATATTCTGTAGCACTTCTAGAACTCATGCAGTAAAGGAATTGTAGGCTGTCAATCTGTACTTACCTGAAATAATTAAAATAAGATTGACACCACATTTTAACAATCTGAACTGACATTCCTAAATTGTACTGATAAATGTGTGGCCAATCAGCTACTATTTGAACTGGTCACACCTCAACTCTCGTGTATTTTGTCGGCTGGGACTGGATGGAGACTCCCCAAACCCTGAGTTTGAAGTAGTCAAGAAGATAGAACTCAAGTAAGTAAGAAGCCACCAAAACTTTGGCAGTGGTACAACTGAAGTACCATTAAGTCAACCCTTTAAACATTTATGAAATGAGGAATTGGATAACATTAACTCGTATATCACTTTGTGATGAATGAGAGCTGCTGTATGAATCAAACATAATGGGAGATTTGTGACTGATATCTAAATTTTAAATAGGTGAATGATAAAATGATTGATCTTAAGCTCCATTGTTGAAATCATATATTCTGACATGTTCAAGTTTATGTATTGTGAATAATTTGCATTTATGCCAATAACATTTTGTAAACACTATAAGAAGGGAACTTGACAGTCACTCTGCCTCTCCTATAAGGCGTCAGTTGTATATTGTATATTTGAGGTCTCCTTCCATTTAAAATATAAGCCATGAATGCTTTTTAATATTTTTCTGATGTCACAATACCCATAAAAAAAACAAAAACAAAACATATTTTAATGCATTTATGCCATGATGGAGATACATTGGTATTATGGACTGTGAACTAATGCACATTATGCAAAATAGCCGACATGTAAAAAAAAAAAAGGGGGACTCACCTATTATTGACTTGGTTCAATTAGCTGGTTGAAAATTAGTCTACATTAGACAGTGTCATGTCACAGCTTTGACTCGATGTCCAGAACATTGTGTGATATAAAATGTCTGACATATGAATCCCATCAACGCAGAAGTGTGGAAGTCATTTTGGCACAGCTAAGCATTATAATATGATTATTGCTAATATCATTCATATTGGCAAAATTTCCAGTTGAGCGGGTGAATATTCTCATATCCGGTGGGACTGGGAGCGGCACTTTTTCTTCCAAAGACGGAACAGCAATATTGCGTGTCTTTTGAGTTTATGCAAAGCATCTCCCATTTTCCTCCAACAGCACTCACTCAGAGCAGCCATGGCAAATATCATTAAATGCCCTGCTAACACACACACACACACACGCACAAACATACATCGAAAACTGCCTCTCTCTTCTCCCCTTCTCTCTCTCTTCCCATAACCATCCCCCCCCCTCTTCTTTTTTTTCCTCACTGGCTATCACTCAGTAGCAGCGCATGAGGGGAAAAAGAGTGCATTGATCTGCCAAAGTGAGCAGCCATTTCACATGGTGAGTCTGTGCGGCACTCCTGTCCCTGAATGGGAATTGCTCATTTCACCTGGTCGCCTTGCCTATAGCAGACTAGCGGGAAGCCCTGCTGGAGAGGGAGGGAGGGGAGGTGGTGGTGGGAGCGCGAGGAGTCAGGGCCCTGGTCAGGGCTTGGCAGGCGGCAGATAAGAGCTCCTCATGCTTCTCCTGCATGCTCATACCACTGCCACTAAAACTCGGCCTTTCTTTCTGTCTTTCACAAACTGACACGCACGCACGCACGCACACACGCACACACACACACACGAGGCACTAATAATAACTTTGGCGTTCTGGTGAGTCAGCCTTCTTTCCTCAGGCAAGGATAAAAGTAAAACATGGTGCCTTTATTGAGTCTGAAATCATGAACTGTGGAATTCCCAGAACAGGGCTTTAACTCAGCCAGTGGTCCATTCTCTGCCAGGATGCCATGTGTCCACGAGATCCAATATTGTGGTCAAAGCAGGTGCTGATAAACTGATAAACATGCCAAGGAACTATTTGCGATGTTCCCAGAGACAGCATATTAGAGGGCAAGAATAAAGCTTTGGGAATCAAAGCAGCTCTGGCTGAATAATCTGCAACGTTCCCACGTCTTTATCAAATATATATTACTTTTAACATTCTTGACAGGTCAGAGCTGAATCCCTTGGCTAATGCAACTTGTATCCATTTCACAAGTGATTGTAATACATATTAAAAGCAGAGATCAGAAATGGTAGAAATGCAGGAAAAGCCTTTTGTGACTAGGATGATGAAACAAACAAATGTTATGCTGCTGCCAGAAAAGCCCCAACAAAAAACCACGACAATAAACAACCGTAAATTGTACAAATGGAAGTTATATGTCCAAGAGATATTCTAAGATTTGTTTAAAGGTCTTTTACAGTTTTTCAACAATTTCACATAGGTGTCAGAGGTCCAACAGCATTGTATTTAAAGATGCTTGCCCCAAATCCAGCCTTTGTCCTGAATTTCAGCCGATTTAAAAGTGCCTCTAGTGAGCTCGACTGAGAACACGCGGTTTATCTGTCTGTACCTTTAAATGCTAATGATATGCGTCTATCTACGCCTACTCCGTGTCTGTTTTCCAGTACCATTTGTCAGGAGAAAAAAGGGCCCCCACTCATAATTTTAGAGGGCAGAGCTCATCTACCTGTAGGATGGTTAACGGGAGTGTCTTCTAGCAGAGGGAGTAGTTATTTCTCCAGTTGACTTCATGATGGTAGATCCTCTGACTCGTCTGTATGAGCACACATTCACTGAAAAGTGAGGGAGATGACGGGTTTTCTTCACTTCTGGGGCCTCATACATAGTCTATGGGGACACATATTACTGTGAGAAACCCATAATAAAGTGAATTTTGCATAATATGGGACCTTTGATTTATTTTTTAGGCACAGTTATAATAGATGTTTCATTAAAATTGTTTTTACTTAAACTACTTAAGATAAGGTTGCTGAAGAAACCCCATCCATCCATCTATTCATCCTTCCATCGTCATCACACGCCAAGTGAAACAACTTCTTCTATGCAAACAAGTACTAATAAAATACACAGCAGCCACAAATAGTTATCTATCAATATAGAGCATATTCAACTCAACAGTACAGAAGAAAGCAAATATATGTGCATTTGTGTGTGGATTAACTATCCATCATAAAACATGGAAGACAATGATTAAAACCAAAGCACACATGGGAAGAACATGCAAATGCTGGGCTTCATTGTCGTTAGAATTGTGTATTTGCTGCTTTGCTTTAGAGTCACCGCAGCAGATTGTGATCCACATGTTCAATTTGGCACACATTTTGTTTCCCTCAGTGGGACGTGAACCCCGACTTTCCAGTCAGAATTACATTGCATTCATTTCCTGTCCACCACTGCCATATTTGAACCACATTGTATTAATTTGGGTTAACAAAGCGTGGCTGTAATTTTCATTTATCATTAGTTACTTTGAATTGTGTTCATTCCTCAAGTCTTTCCTCAGGTGAAAAAAAAAGAGTATTGTATCAAAAGAATGTGCCTCCTCCAAACCTAACTTACATATGAGCAAAGTTATCAGCCTTTCAGTATCTGACTCACCTAAATGAACCCCCCCCCCCCCCCCCCCCCCCCTCACCCCACCCCCCACCTTCCCAAGCCCTTCACCACCTCCCCATCCTTCATATGTCCAAAACACATTCCATCCAGCCACTTCATTCCCCCACTTCATCCTTCACATGTTCTCAAATGTATTTCTCTCTATCTCTCTCTGCTGGTCAGCTCTCTTCCCTCCCTCCGCCGAGCATATCTCCCTGCTGCTCTCCCTGCTCAGTGACAGTCTCATCACACTCTATCAATCAGGCTTGTGAAGCCCGGGCGCAGTGCAGCACGGCATCACAGTCCCGGCCGGGTCCCATCAGTGCCAGTCAGTCTCCCTCACTCCCTCAGTCACTTTAAAAAAGGTTTAGGTTGCCAGATATAGTCTGCCCATCGCAGGTCAGCAGATGGGAGGGATTGAGCCCGAGTTGAGGTTCGGCTTTGCACCTCATATGATTCCACTTGACATATCTCCTGGCCTGTCTCACCATTCAAAAGGGGCAATTTGTCTCGATAAACAACAGAGGAGGAATTCGGACGGGACGATCAGCTCAGATTCCTCACTGATGAATCGGAGGAAATTTTAGAAAATACAGCACATGAGAGCCCCTAATGAGTCGCAGGAAACTCAAGCAAATGGGAAATGATGCAAAACACAGGTCAGACTTTTTTTGTCCTGAACTCATCAGGTATTCTTCTCAGTTTCCTACCTGCCGCAGGCCTCATCCTGTGGTTGACGTCTCAGGAAAGAGAACTGCATTAATGAGAAAGACAGAAAGAGACAGAGTGAGGATTAACAACTTAATCAACTTAAATGTCTTTACATTGACAACGTACTGCTGAACACTTGCTGAAAATAAAACACCAAATACATTTTTGGGGGATAATGTTTTCCCCTAAAATCTCACTGTTCTGTTGGTCGTATAATTAGTTCCTTTGTGCACAAAATGTATAGCAGGGACCCACACAATACTTGTTTTGCAATCAAATTTCAGATGAAGGAACAGAAGATTGCATGTGCAGTCAAGAATGACTTAACCACAGTTATCGATTGACTTTGTGAATTATGAAAACAAGTGTAATTACATTTTCCTTTAAGTAGCACAACAAATTAGGCTTGTGAGTTATTCTGGAAGCTGTGTGTGTGTGTGTGTGTGTGTGTGTGTGTGTGTGTGTGTGTGTGTGTGTGTGTGTGTGTGTGTGTGTGTGTGTGTGTGTGTGTGTGTGTGTGTGTGTGTGTGTGTGTGTGTGTGTGTGTGTGTGTGTGTGTGTGTGTGTGTGTGTGTGTGTGTGTGGGGGGGGGGGATTTTTTTAAGTCTATTTAATGTGCTGGGAAGATTGTCTCAGGCTATTTTGTTGCTAAATGCATTACCAGATGCTGTTGTGCCCATACAAGCCTGTGGACTAATATTCTTGTAAATGATTAGCTACTTATTTAACCAACAGGGAGAAATGTGTTTTGCGTGGTTAGACAGAAATGAGTGGGGGATACACATTTTAATTATTAATTGTTGTATTTTATGAATGAGCTTTAATTCAAGTCATTTTATTTTTTTAAATATTATTGATGGACTGCATGACACTCGAATCAAATGATGAGCAGTGGTGATTATGAACGTCATGATTACAGTAGTCCTGCTGCCCAGAACTCTATATCCATGTTGATGTAAAGTCCATTTTTCTAGTGAATGTGAATCAGCTCTTTTGTTGTTGTTTTTTTTTTTATTGCAAAATCAGCTGTGAATGCAAACAAATTACCTTGATATTCAATCCCAAGTTGTGTTGCTCCAATGTGTGAGTGACTCTAATCAACAAGGTGAGACTGGTTCCACGACCCCACAACCCGACCTCATCCCCCAGTGCATAGTTCTCCATTGTCTGGGTTTTCTCATATGCCCCGTTCATGCTAATGAATCCACAAATTAAATTGTAAAACAGAGGAATACTAGGGTGCCTGCCACATTTGATGCAGTGAGGAATACTCAATTAGGCTGGATTTGGCCTCGGTAATTATTACATTATAGCTAAGATAAGTGTTCAATGGCAACAAATGCTTTGATGGACTTCATTCTGTAACAACGGTGACGGGCAAGCAAAGATGAAAATGGCAGAACATAAGAGCGAAAGGGTGCGGGAGGAGGAGGAGGGGGGTAGAAGGGGGGGAGGGAAAGAAAAAGGCAAGTGAAAAAGTGACAAGAAAGCTATCGCACGGGAGCCCCTGTCTGTAGCAGCCATATTTCATTACACAGCACCGAAGCTTAAGAGGCAATCAAGCATATTTAGCCATCCTCGTCTTGCCCCTCCGCCCCCACCCCCAAAGCAATTATTACCCCCCAGTTTTTTACTGTGCTTTGCCATGAGGAAAATGAACCGCAGTACTTATCAGCTCAATGCATACACAAGTGACTGGGGGTGGAGGACATGTCGGTATGCACATACGTATATACATATATGCATGTGTTCACGTGAGCACGGGCGTGCGCTGACGCTCCCGTTCGGTGGGGGAGCGTTTAGAAGCGCGCTGACCACTCGTGAGCCGTAGGTTATCTTTTTTTGATCCCATTAGCTCGGTAACATCAGCACATTTAGGCGCAGCCAGCAGAGCGAGGGGAGATACAGAGATAACCATAAACATGTCACCAAAAATGCGCCATTATTTGCATTCATATTGGAAAGAGGCAAATTGATGTGGGGTCAAACGGGGAAGGTGAGGGTTTATGACCTGTGCATAGCTCTGCTGTCAGCAGCTCTGATCTATCGGACCGGCCAGGCTTGTCAGGCTTTACGCCTGATTATATTATCATGGCTGACGATCAATGCGAATGAATGATCGTCCATCCGCAAAGGGGAGTCGGACGAATAAAGCAGAATGCAAACAGTACATCCTTTAGTAATATAGTGGAGGGAAATGCGCTCCCCCCACTGTGAAGTCATTCAGTTAAGTGATCATTGTGTGCCACTGCAACACAAAACATTTTTTAAATATGTGAGCCAGCTCTTTAATTCAGCGTTCCCATTTTTTAAATATCATCTATTAGTATTAGAGTAAAATCAGAAGAAGAAGAAAAATAACAACCTCACCATTCTGCAGTGTTTGAGCAATTAATGTGGACTCATTTGGGTGGCGTCGCCGCCAACTGCAGCATTAGCCCCCCATCTGGGGACTTGTGCTGTGGTGAAAGTGCTTCTCCATTTGTGGGACTCTTCAGTTCTGGGCATCCTCCCCATGCCCATAACTCAAAGTCCCTCTATCACTCCCATGCGACTGGCTGTCATAATCATCGGCATTATGCTACCTCAATGGGCCTGATTTACAAGTCTGGACATGGCATCAGCTCTGCGCCAAGGGGTAAACATGAGGCTGTTAGATACAGCCAAGCCTATTTCTCCCCACTGCATTTAATGGGGAGGCGAGACACATATTCAAAACGGGGAAGTGGCTTTTCAGATCTGTATTTTGACAAGATTGCGGGGGAAAAAAAGGTCCTCTCACTGGTCTCATCATCTGTGTTTGAAAACATGTTGAATGCAAATGATCATACAGGAATGCGTTTTTTCTAGTTGACTTTGGTGTGGTGTTTGGTGTTTGCCTGCATTGTTTTTGCTGTTTATGGCAGCTTTTGGTTGTAAAAAGGATTTTATCCAACGTTTTTGTCCAGGTGACGAAAATAATTATCCCTTTAGTCCACAATCAAAATCAGTGATGGCTTGTGTGTAACTATTTTTTGAAAAAAACATATAAATTCTGAACTACATATTGAATCTAATCCTTTTAAATGCTATTAAGCTTTTTAAATAAATAAACTAAAAATTAAATAAACAAAACAAAATAGTCATTTATTTTATGAACCCAATGATAAATTAATCAGATTAAGGAAAATGAAAATGCCGTATGTTTCATAAAATAGTTTGAGCCGTCGATTAAAACTAAGTTGTCATTTAATACATTTAAAGGGAAAAAGTGTTTTTTAATACATGAGAACTAAACCAAAAATTAATATATTTTCATAATTTAAGACAAATAAACTGAGTCATTCGGTCTCAGTTCATTGATATTTTAACGATGTATATATATATATATATGTATATATATATATATATATTTTATATTATATTTACTTTGATTCTCATACATTGTGTGTTTTTCTAAACACATTAAAGAAGGGGACGGTTCATTCAGCATCAGAAGAAAATCATATGAGGTTGCACCGTGTATAATTATACAGTATTCACATTATTTACAAAAATTATATACTGGGGTGTTAAAATGAGATAAAATACACATTGCATTTTCTATAATTGTGTGTTTGTGAACTTTGATCAGATTCTGTTCACCTTGAGGCAGCACATGGCCCTTCCCTTAACCCTCTCAGTCATCCCATAATATTATATTAGCCCATATTCATCCACATATTGCGCCTGCTAAATGATAGGCCACATAAATCAATTTTTATATACACACACACAATAACAGTTATATGCAGCTTCCAGACTGCTTGCTGATAGCTGCCATTTCTTATCACTCCAGTTGAATATAGTGCCGTTATGAAGGCACTTTTGCCTGCTGTCTAAATGGAGGAGACTGAGAGCGAGTGAGAAAGCGAGAGAGAAACTGAGGACGCAATGCATTTTTCTTCAAATTACTTAAACTGCCTTCAAAGGTTGCTGTAAAGTTGCAGGTAAATAAATAATGCCCTGAAACAGTAGACAATCCTGTCCGATGGGGGTTGACGACATCTATCAACTATATTCCCAATTATTTAAATTGATGATATCGGTTTGTGTGCTGCATGCAATCTCGTATACATATGCACTCTGCTTCCTTGTATATGGGGAAAAAAAATTCTGCAAATAATACCCACAATATGGATATCCCTTGGCCTCACAAAACAGTTCACCCTTGCATGAAATGAAAGGCATCACTTTGTCATCTATAAATTGAAACTTGTCAGAAATAAACGAACCCAGTTTATGTTCCCTCCTGTTGAGCGTTAACATTTGAGATAGTCATTAATACACAGACGTGCAAAGGGGCCTTCATAAGTGTGAAGTCCATAGGTGTTCCAACAGGAGTGAAAGCCCGTCGGCGGGGCGGCATGATGTTGTGAGACCGTTTGATAGACAACAGCACAGCAGGAGAAGAGAGGAAGCGGGATTGGGGGACGAGAGAGCCAGGAGACACTTTCTCTTTCACTCCCTTGCTCCCAACTGCTCCCAGTGCAAAAGACACGGGCCGCTGAACAGACAGATGGCGAGGAGGTGTGTGTGTGTGCGTGCGCGTGCGCGTGTGTGGAAGTGCGAGAGGTGGGTGGTGATGCCATTCGGCTTTGTGCGAGTGTGCGAGATGGAGCGTGAGAGATATAAGGGGAGAAAATGAAGGAGGGAGAAACACTGCAGAGGTGTGTGTGTGTGTGTGGGGGGGGGGGGGGGGGGTGAGAGATGGAGAGTGGTGACTTTCACAAGCAGCCATTAATCCATGTGTTTTTTTGTTGGGTTTTTTTTATATTTCCCACATCCAGATAGCTTGTGTACTTCATTACAGCAGTGATGAAAGTTCATTTGCGCTGTCACTTTGCGTTCACTCGTCATACTGCGCAGAGGAGACACTGCGAGTGAGGGGCCTTTCCCTATGATGAGAGGCACACCTGCTAGACCCACCATGGGTCTGGAGATGATGCCCGGGGAGAGATTTTGTATAGACAGACTGCCATCTACTGGATTTAACAGTAATTTCAATATGGACTATTTTATAATCAGCCTGCCGCAGCAGTTACATGAATTTCCTCCATCAATATTACTTAAATTTCTGTAATGACATCATGTGTAAAGAAAGTATTCATTTTACACACTTGTGTTACATCTTTGTCTATTTAAGTCAAATTAAGTTGTATGGAGGTGATCTCAATATGTTGATTGGAGATTTTCTTTAGAATAGGAAGCTTGAGGTGGACTTTTAAAACATATTCCTAATGTAATCTAAATAACTATTCAATAAGATTGTTTGAAAACAATAAATATGGAAAATGGTATTGATGATATCATAATGAATAATGATATTTGCTTGTACATTCTGAATGTAAGAGAACAACTTTTTTTGACGCCAGTCATTTTAATGACGCGTGTGAATTATGCCGCCTGAGATCAAGTCCCTGAGCTGGGTCGTAACATTCAAATGATGACGCATAGCACCATCTTGTGGTTACATCATGCTCAATAATGAACGGCAATACTACACTGTAACTCAAACAATAAATATCTCAAGTTATTAATCATGACCAGGATTGGTTCTTTTTTAGCTGAAATTGGGAAAAGCAAGATTCCCCTAAAATGTTGATGAAACTGTGCATAAACACTTCTTTTGGTATTGTCTTCTGATTAGTACAGATTGAGCTGGCGTGCATACAAACACTCTCTACAAATGTGTGCATTATGATATAGAAAAATAAACCGGATGAGCCATGCAGTCACGTCTTTCAGCAGTAAGCAGAGCTGCTTCTCTTTCATTAGTTGCTTTTTATATGCATCTGCATTTATTCATGCTCATATTTGTGAGTATGAGCTCACAATACATCTGAAAAGGCTCCACTACCATTACCTGTCACGGGACTAATGAGCAGCCGGTGTGCAGTTAACGGTCATGAAATATGCACCAGACTTAAATACCTCATCCATAGTGCCTTGAGACAAATCTGCGCATTTCATTTTACACACACACACACACACACAAACACACACACACACAGAGCGGCGCGGCACCTCTGCAGAATTATTCCTCCTTTGCAACGGAAATTAAAATGAATTTTCTCTGCTTGTTTCTTCATAATCACAACAGTAATGTTAAAGAATTAGCTCTTTTAATAAAGCAAATTATGGGAGGCTATGCAACTGAACCCTCAACACATCCTCTGAACAGCCTCGCTAATTCAAAGTGTCTGAACACCCAGCGCGAAAACATGTACGACAGTTAAGTCAGTAATTTAGAGGTTATCACACGCTGTCACTAATCATTTAATATTGTCATTTTTTTTTTTTTTTTTTTGTATTTTCCTGATCTACTATGGTCAGTACTTCAATCTCTAATCCTGTCTGTTTGTGGTTTAGCAGAGATTCGCCCTGGGAAACTGCAAGCTCCTATCTGACATGCAACAGATTTGATCCATTTTCCTCTGCATATCTGTCTTTTTCAGACAGGCACTTTTCAAAAGAAATCTGTCAGCAGTCTGGGGGGATTATGTTTTTTTTTCTTTTTTTTTTTCTAATCACCAAACGCCCCAACCTGCCCGACATTTCTTTGGTTTTGACAAAGCAGCACGCCGAACAAACGTCCTTTTTTTCCCCATTTAGATGCTTATTTTGATCGCCTTCTCATTGTATTGGGACAATCCTTTGTATTAACTATTAACTTCATGCTCTGCTGAGTTACATGATTATCTGGTGCAAATGAAAAAAATGATTTGATGGGGAGAGCGGAGGGGGTGGCAGAATTTAAAATAAAATAAAATCGTTGCTGTTCTTCCCGATCTGGTTTTGTTCAGAGTTGCTTGGAGATAAACTGTTTATCATCACGTGTTACATCATATCTACCTATTTTTTTCAACAAGAAGAAAGGCTTCAAATATATTCAGCAACATCAACTCAAAACAGACACCCAATGTCATAAAGAACTATTTTAAGGTGGAATAATACTTCAGTAACAACTTCTTCAACTACTTCTTCAAACTAAAGACCTGTAGTTTGTTCTCCAATATGTTTGAAATGAGATCCATGCAGAATCACTATCAAAACTGTGCATGTGAACTGAAAGAAAGAGAACAGAAAGAAAACAAATTGGAAAGTAAAAAGTAACCAAACATTGAATCCCTTCTGTTCACTTATCATTCTGTAACTGATTAAGAAATACTATTGATCTCTTAACTTATGGAATGGAAAATGATGAGGCACACTGGTATGTCTTTGTGAAGCCGTGATCAAGCAAACGCATGCCAGATTTAGACACGGATTGAGGCTCTTTAATAGCTTTTTTTTAAAAAACGTCCATCCATCCATGCATCTTTCTTATATCTCGCTTATTGATCAATGTGTGAAGGCACAGCATTTCTGACTTGGATAGTGAAGAGTCATCGATTAGCCTAGAATTAGCCCACTGGCATCTGGACCGAGGCAAAGTGGATGCAAACTTTATACAGAAAACTCCCTCAAGCACAACACAGACTTAAACTTGAGAGGGTTGCTCACTGAAGTGAGATTTTTTTTATTCTTGTCAAACTATTTTCTGCAGTTTTTTTCTTAAATTTTTTTTAATATATTATATATATATATATATATTCATTGCTTTTCAGCTTGAACAGGAGTTCTTGATATCATCTCATCTCTTGGTGAAACATTTTTGAAACATTTTTTTATCTGCAACTGTGCAAAGTTTTTGTACATTGCTGCATAACCTTACTCAATTTTCGCATAAACATGAGTTGAAAAAATGTCTCCTCATGTCAGGTTTCAGGGGAAATTTGTACTCCTGTGCATTTGTTTCCCCCTCGACTTGTTTTCTTAGCGAACTGTCTGTTGCTGAGTGTGCTCAAGGGGAAGCGCCCAACATGTCGGCCCGAGTGTGATGGATTCCTGGTATCACTGGTAGTTATTTGTGGTGTGCCCATAACCGCAATTCCCCAGCGACAGCTTATTGCCGGGTGAAGCTGAGCGAGATACACTTGGAGGCTGGCATGAAGCCACCGGACTCTGTAATAATTCATCAGCCCAAAAAGCCCTCCATGTACTCACTGTGCAATATTTATACCCCGCTGGATGTATTTCCTTTTGCTACATCACCGCATAAGCTCGGGTCAGGGATTTTCTCTTCTCAGAACAGGTTTTAGCATTACAGACCTTTGCTAAATCTGGGAAATAATACCATGAATTTGCCCCCTGATCACATTCGGGCTGCTTGGAATGATGTACGTGACTTAAGCACCAATGGCTCTTTTCAAAGTTGTCCCCCCCCCCCCCCCCCCACACCCCCACTTTCCAAAGTTTTAATGCCAGCATCCTTAAACTGCAGCTACAATTTCAACTATCTGGTTTATTAATCTGGCACTAAAACTAAAGTACTGTGAGAGTAGTTTAATCATAACTATAATTCTGTAATTATGCGGTGTAAGGTTCAGTGGGGGCTGCATGGTGCTGCAGTGGTTACCACTGTGAGGAGATCCCTGGTTTGAGTCCAGGTCAGGGGCCTTTCTGTATGTCGTTTGGATGTTCTTGAATTAGATTTAAAGCACTGCGAGTTCCGTATCCTGAGTTGTTGCATGTATTTTCCTTCTTGTTCCAGTCAGATCCTCCAACTCATTCTGAACTCTTCGTTGCATTTGGATCTATTTTGTGTTGGTTCTTAATGACTCTTTTTCACATCTTTGTTTTGAATTCCTTTTATTCTAATAGTCTTTGTTTGTATCAATCCATTACCAATTTATTTCCCTCAGGGAGGCTTCAAATAAAATGTAAATACTTCAAACTCTGGTTTCAAAAACATTTGCTAAGGCGGAGGAGGCTTAATGAACACAAGAACGGAGGAAAAAAAACATTTGACAACAGTTTTTAATGGTAGTTTCCTCAAAGAGACGAAAACCTTTTAATGGGAAGTGTAAATGCAAACTGCTGCAGAGCCACAAACACATTAAGTTAGGTAATTATCAGGCACGGAAAAAACTATTTTGAGTTTTCAAAACGTGATAAAGTTCTATGCATCAATATACAATGTTTTGTCTGAAAGTGCCAGCCAATTAAAATAAGTCCCTGATCCTTCAATAACATCAGAAATAATGAAAACATATTTCTATTTTGCATCCTCAAATGTTTTTTCCTTGTGTAATTGATTGTGATCAGTCACTCTGATGACCGTCACAATTTTGACCGCGAAACAAATAAGTGTCGCTGGTTGGTGGGCATAAAGAGTTAGATGTTAGATTTTGAAAACATGAACAACAACAGTTAACAGATTTGTTTAGCCCTTTATTAGTGACCATATTTGATATTCTACGTTTATTTTTGATTGTTTCGACCAGTCACATAATGTATCAGTCATTACCTGGGACATCAAATGGGAGAAGTATCAGGGTTGTTTGTTTGGGTGCTATTGAGGTTCTTTCTTTAAATTATGAGAATGCACAACAGTTTTGCTTTATATTTTACTTTTTTTTTTTCTGTTTTACCCAAAGCATCTGTTCCTCTAAGTTCATGCTTCACTGTACAAGGATGACGCATTCCCTTTTGAAAAATACAGTGTTTTGAACTCAAATCCCTAATACATCTAATCGGTCATACTGAGGGTTGTGGAAGTTTGTGCGACAGAGACAAAGATGAGGAGTGAGGGTTTTGACGCTGCACAGGAGGTTTTATTTAGGATTGCAAAGGACACAAACACAAGTCAGCTGACTGAGAGTAAATGCATCTCGGGTTAAACTTAATGTGATATCCATTTACACTTTAACCATCGAGAGCAACATATAAATAAATACATAAATGAACATTCCTTCCTTAATATGCCCAATGACAGTCATCACTGTATTAATGCAACTCTAGTTTATCACCTGTTGCAGTCAACATATTCTAAATCCAAGAAGTGCAAAGTCAGCCTTACACCACCACCTCAGCACATTTAACCTGAATTGACAAAGCACATTTCTGACGACAGCTGGTTCTTTTTTCTAAGATGTTTCTGAATTGACGGATTTTCATTCACATCAAAAGAATGATTATTTTGTGACATTTGAAAGCAATTTTATTTTAATTGAAAGACAAAGCATTGCTTTTTAAAAAATAACAATTTTGTTCTATTTCTAGAAAGCGATGCACTTCTCAAAGCAGCTTTCCTGAAACTAAAACCTTGAAAGTGTAAAGTGACTTTTTTTTTTTTTTTTTTGCCACCCATAGATTAATTAAGCCTTTTTTCCTCAATAATTATAAAGATAAACTGAAAGTATATCCCGAGGCAGAGATGTTGAGCTGAATGGGGACAAACTGTGTCTGAGTATGCATGGAGGTCTGAACTGCATTTAAAAGAATATTTGTGTCACTCACCAAAGAAATGAGGCGCCAGCGTTGAGTTCATGCAGGTGCCAACATGCTGCCCAATGCTGCAGGTTTACCTCGCCGACACACCAGTGAAGCCCCCTTTGCCCCCACCTGGAACGGAGGGGAAAAATCACAAGCGTCAGGAGGAACAGGCCAAGTGTGTTTTTTGTTTTACAAAAATCACATTTGGTGCTATGTCATTAATGACATCAAAATCAAGGATCCTCAGCAGTCTGCTCCTCTGAGACGGAGTCTATTATTTGAAAGCAAAAAAGACATCAGTGGATGTACTTCTAATATTAGCACAAGCTATTTTCAACATTGCATTCATATATTTAGCGTGGCAGACAGCAGCCAAGAGGGGAATTACTGGAGAAGCAGAAAATTTTTTTTTTTTTAAATGTCTGCTTTAATATGTTCAATAGAGGATTTTTTTCCCTTCACTTTATAATAATGCATGGTGTCTTTTAAGAATCCATCCCACATCTTGTTTCATTAACAATTCATGTTTGCAAATCAAACTTTAAACTATATTAATGTTCTGAAATATTTGGGCTGAAATGATCACCCAAGGGCAGTCGTGGCCAAATAGTTTTTTTTTTTGCAATTTGCCGCATGAAAAACTAGGACAAATGTGATCGGCTGAACCGTGAATTCTATCAGTGCTGTTTAATATGATTGTGCCTATTATTGAAAAGCAGTATGGTACACTCAAATATTTGTATTTATTTGCATGTTTTGTCGACGTATGGGAATTGTGAAATATCAACACAGTGAAGATGAGTGAAGGTACACTCACATAGAACACATGCACTCAGAAATAAATCTGTGTCCTTCAAATAAGAAAAAGAACAAGCGAAGCAGTTGTTTCAGATAGTTCATAGGAGAGTCAGAGGGTTGCATGTGGCCTGCAGGCTGTGCAATGATCAGGTCTTCCCTCGACTTCAAACCCAAAAGCCGCCCCCTTGCGTCTTGGTGGCATCCCCTTGGTGTTTTTAATGAAATACCTCTAGCTTTTCTCCTCTCATGAGGCTATATTTGCATAGAGTTAACCTCCCCGAAGACATTTTACAGACAGACCTAAATCTGACGTGCCTTTAGAATAAATAATGTGCATTTGCATACCGTCTGCTTTTCGTGCAGGTGATAAAGCTGTATCAAGCTGGATTACAGTGTTTGGTTTTCTATGCGTGTGTGTTTATGTGTGAGTACGTGCATGTAAATAAACGTATGCCTCGTGCGCCTGAACATGTGCTCGAGGCTGGACTCTGTTGCCGTACTTTTGGCATGCCTCCTGATCACCGGCAGGGCCAAAGAGAGTGGCGCGCGCCGCCGAACTGACATGTTACTACCCATGTGACCTCATGAAAGTACAAATCCCTCCAAGCGGTGTAATAAATCATCACAGGCGGAGCTGGCCGCACGACTCACGCTCAGATACACACACAATGCTCGCCATAAAGGAATATATCAAATTGAAGAAGTGTGGAAAGACTATTATATTAGGTATCCTGACCTTTTGAGCTGGCAGGATGGACCAGTAGTCAGCTATGTCAAACCACATATTGCAGCTGAAGGCCTATTTTTAACCGTGCTGTTGGCCTTACCCAGTGAAATATCCTTGAACCTGACATTTAACCTGTATCCTGCTCGAAAAGAACTCATACCTGCTCACATTGGTGCATTTAGCAGAGAGCAGAGGAGGAAAATTAATGGAAATGTAGCCTTTTACTTTATAAAACCTACTTTTATCTTGGCAACAAGAGCAACATTTCAGCACAGGGCTAATACATTATGTCATCTTATTTTCCCTGTAAATGCATAGAATGTTTCAGTGTTAACCAGTCACATATCTTTAAAGCGGTTTTAGAGAGCAGACTTTGGAAAGTTTTTTTTTGGAGGGGTGCTGCCAGACTCCTTGCTATTCTAAACCAGGTCACCTGCTACTGCTGTGAAATCTGCTCTATATAAACCCAACTCTGTCTGACAGGTGCACGGCACCTGTGCGCCCCCCCACTATTCTGGGTAAAATGCATTACGACATCATCTAACAAGCGTCTTAAAGGCTCTCTCTTGGAGAAGAACCAGCAAATTACATTTAAATGTAATGCCTTAATGGTTCTTGAATAGGACACCTGAACGGTCGCCAACAGACGACCATCGTGACAATTCTGCCGCTGTCATTTACAATACTTCAGGCGCAAAGTTGGTCTAACTCACTTATCTGTGCTTAACTGCTTTTGTCTTGCCTTTCCACCGAAGCTACATTTGTCGCTGTCATTTTTAATTCGAGTCACTTTGCCACCTGTGCCTCCGACAAATTTTCACAAATGTTAACAGTAATTGCCACAAGGCATCATATGGCGTGTGTGAAATGCTTTGAGTGAAAGGCGCCATCTCCTCCTGGCGTCTGCACTTGCTTAGTTAAAACACATCAGAGTATATTTAAGGCTGCCAGTAAAAGTGAGAAACAAAAGTGCGGGCCATGTCTCTATGAGAGGGAGACGGTGTCGGAACAGCCATAATTTGATCCCCACATAGACATTCTCGCAACTGTATTTGATAGGTTCATTGGACATCTCACGGCCGTATATGGAGAATGTTCTGGTGTGTGCTGGCCTGTGCCTGGGGAACTGTAACTTCCAGCAACACAAACACTGCAATTACAGCTGCACCCAGTGGTCCTTTGGGGGAAACCACAGACTGCTCATTGATCTGGCCAACACCACTATGATAGAGGGGAACGTTGCCTGACTTCTATCAGACAGGACCTGAACTGGGCATTGAATTACACTAAATATTATACGCGATAATAAAGGTAATGCATTAATTGGAGGTGTGATGAGATATTATTGTACAGTGCAGCCAAATTATGCTTTTTATGAAGCAAGGAAAATGGTTGTAATCTAAACCAGTCAATCTTTTTAATCCAGTATATAATTCAATGAGCAGAATAAAAGATTCACTGTGTTTACATTTAAGTAAGCTTCAAGATTATTGCTGATTTTTCCTCATGTGTCCCGACACTGCAATCCCTGAAGACTTACATGAGTGCCTGTACTGCCACAATATGCTAAATTCAGCTGCCAGTCCCAAATCAAAACATTGAGAGAAGTCTGAGTGGGTACATCATCTCTATGCAATCCTAATGTGAGAACAGACGTATCCTCTCGCAGCAGCAGCAGCAGTAGAGATGCCTGGACTCCAGAGGGCACCATTAGCATGCTTTATGTTTGTCAATATGCTGGAAGGAGCAATGCCAGTATATTCAGGTAATTAAAGAAGCATATGAGTAACAGTGGCCAAACCAGAGCCTCACCAGAAGTCGTCTGTAAATGTCAGTGAGTAACCCGTTTGAATGTTTTGAAATGTGGTTACAGCATTCTACTGATCTGGTGAAAAAGCCTATTTTTCTAACAATGTGTGCATCATTCAGTCGGTTTTTAAGAAAGAAATCAAACCTAACAAGTTTGTCAGGCAGAAGTATTGTTTCACATTGAATTATAAAGGTCAGACAAGTCAAGAAATCATTTTACTGTGACTGGACAATAGATCCTGTCTCGACGTGGATTCTTTCGATAGCTAAATCTATACTAACAACGTCTGCTGTTTGACCCTCAATTTGATTTCTGAGGGATTAACATTATAATTCTGCTGATTTTATTCTGTTGCGTTGAATATTGAGCAGTGAGATAAATGAAAACAGGAATATGGCCACAGGTGACTGTCATCGATAAAGTGCTCCACAATGCTTTCTGGATTTTAAAATGTGCATCTTACCCGTTTGGAATAATCGACTGCGATTGCTGCCTCGGACCAGAGTGATGAAAGAACAGAACTCCTCAGAATTGCCCTGCAGGTAAAGAGATAAGGAGGTCAGGATGTGGCATGTTTTAGTATATTGTATCATTGTCCATTCACAACCAAACACTGGAATCACAGCGGCGGAGATCAACGCTTAGTATTCGCTCACAGTCACATGCTGAGATGAATGGAGATGAGCAGGAACTAACAAACACTCTCAGCCTCTTTGCTCTGTTATCAGCACAGTCCTATTAGGTTTGGAAACATGCTTCATTTTCAGGAAGTGAATTTCCATTGTGCATAATGAGAGACGCTATAAATAGCCTCCTGCGTGAATGCTGACAGTGTCTCCACCTTATACTGGAGACAGGATAGCAGGATGTTTGGAGACGTCTGCTTGTAGCTAATAATTTCTGACAGTGACTTCCTCATTCACCCCTTGTTGTGCGGAAGAAAACCCAAATACTCCCGCCAAATACACACACAGGCACCACTGAATAAATACAGTGCGCAGGTGATTTTATTCACAGCTTTGTTTGGAATTACAAGAGGACAGCAAGAGTCTGTGAATCATTTTCAAGGGTCCTCCTCATTCTTCACATTTTAAAGTCCTCCATGTCTGTCTCAAACGTGACCCCCCCCCCCCCCCCCCCCCCCCGAATCCTCATTCCAGTGGTCCCTGTGACTGACAGATCCCCTCCTGTGTTTGTTTCCCGTGGAAATGACAAGTGATAATTGGAAGATGGACACCGCAGCACAACACAAGCACTCCTATCAGCTGGCCCCCATGCAACTCCCTGCGGCTTCAAAGCCCGACAAATGTGCATCTCCAGCTTGACTCTTTGCATCTGTAATCCTACTCCATTTTTTTTCTCTACTTTTCTCAACCACTTGATATGCAAAAATCATGTGTTTACTTTGGAGATCAAAGTTTCTTTCTCCCTCCCCTTCTTCATTTTCTACATCTAAAAATGGACTCCTTTCATTATGCAAGCCAACAAAGAGCAGCGTCTGCTCATGCAGCCCATTCCAAGCATACTGATTAATTAGCTTGTATAATTAGCTTAATGATTTAGAGAAACATGGCCATGGCCACCCAAGAAGCTATGCTAATGGACCCCTGTCTACAGCAATTAAAATGCCCATAACTTAACAATGGTGGTTCAGAAGTCCAGATAACAGATGTGAGAAAAGTAGATGGTGTGGTAATCGATGTAGCGTCACAGAAACTGGTGTTGTGTTAATGAACCTTTTTATACGTATCACATTGTAAGACTGTGTGTCATGTGTTTACATTGAATGATCTCCTCTGGAAGTGCAGACACCACTGGAGCACTGAGAGCTAATGAAGTGTTCTTATTTCTTACGATGGCGATTAATTTAAGCACCGGCAGTATGTTCCATGCACTAAGACCTCGAATTAGACTTGAAATGTGATGCAAGATGCTGCAAGTGTGTAATCTTGTTTTATTGTCACAAGGAGCAAATGTATCTCCCGCATATCTTACGATGCCATTCTGTATGTCTTTAACTCTGTCTCTGTGTGAGCACACAGTGTAAAGTGTATGAACGAGGACACCCAGTTTTACAGTTTCCATTCACAGCGAGTGAAAGCAGACCGTCTCTCCACTCTCTGACAGTAGCATCAGCATTCCTGGCTGCTCTTCAGCCATAAATCGCCTATTTATGAACTTCCCCTCAATGGTAACCAACAGAGACAGTAGCTCTGCTCATAAAACCAGCAGAATGTCAAGATGGAGGTGAGGATATTACTTATCGATACACGACTTCGGAAATGCCAGTCAAGTGGGAGCAACAGGGGAAAGGAAATCAACAACTTATTTGTTTATACTTTTATTGCCATGATTGAATGTTAGGAAGATCTCACCCTCTGATAAATGACGAGTAATTCACGACATATTTGCTGCTGACAAGGCAGAGGAATTATGGAGTCATGCTGTGTATAAAAACAGCTCGGGGGAGGAACTGATGTATGGAGGGCGGTTCAGCGTTTAGTACTTGACCAATGTAAAGAAAAAAAAATTATAATACAGACTGGTACTGAGCTACAAGATATGTGACATTAACCTTTATTCACAGTACTTGTGACATATTGACAGCCTCAAACAAATGCCAGTGTCTTTTTTACATATGTACATATATATCTCTATCTTTAACTGTTAGTTAGTATTTGTTGCTACTCATGTTTGCTATTGTAGTGTACCTGAATGGCCTTGTTGCTGAACTACACTTTGAAGTTTATTTTCTTTTCCTGTATAAAAGCTTCTTGTTGCTGTCTGCATGTTGGTAGTGGAATTCAAATTATGTGTTGCTTCTTGCCGTTATCATAGAATCAGAAATGAAATGACAAAAGATTTGTGACTATTTGTCTCAATCAAACTGATGCAACTTCAACTGAGCTTCATGAGTGGTGGTTCAAACCTGTGGTGAGCCATGCAGTGGTGGTGGCTTTGTTAATGTGATACAGCAGCACTGCAATAATACAAATATGTGCCAAGACTGTAAATAATTAATAGTAAACAAAAAGCAAACAAAATATTTTCCTCTACCATTGAGAAAAAGTCAGAAATAACTGTGATTAGCTACTCATTTTCAATAATTTGGATAGAGTTGAGGAGATATACTAAAATAATGTGGTTTAATTTGTTTTTTTATTTGATATGTGACAATTCTCATGAAACAGTGAAGGATTAAAAAGGAAACACAGCCCTGACCCAGTATGAGATAGAAAAACAGTGAGCCCCCTATTTGTTAAAAAATTCATTCTGAACAGCAGTGAAGAAGCGAAACTCCTGACAGAGACATACGCTCTCATATTATACTGTTGGTATTTCTAAAGCTGATAACTTAGCCACTCTGTCATTTCCAAACAGTTTGAACATTTCCAGCGGATTCCATATGCCACGTCCCTGAAAGCCTCCTTAATGGAACAATGTACTGCAAATGAGTCATTAGGATTCACAGCACTCCCAAACACACTAATTGCAGTGGAGACTCGATAACAGTCTGGTTGTGTCTGCTGTTTTAGGTTTGGTTTTGTTAGTTTTTTTCGTGTAGCCAGCAGGTGTGATGCTATGCACTTGTGTGAGCTGAACATCAGAGGTCCGGGTTTGACACCATTGTGTCAAAAACTCTGTGCTCAGCTCGTCAGCTCTGGTGCGTTGCGCCTAAACAAGCCAGCTAAAAATGAGCATTTGGGAAGTGATCTGCTTCTCGCTTCCACCTCTCTCTGTACACACCGTTGTCTCTGTGGCACAGGGTAGCATCACTGTCACTCATAGAATTAGTTATATGGTGCCTCATATGTCTATCTAGAATTGATGTCATGCATCCTTTAAAAAAAAAAAAAAAAGTATGCTGCAGCTGAAGGGAGGTTTGATATTTTAGACACATTTGCATAGGTTTGCACTAGTCATGCTGATGTTGACGGGGCATTTGCTCAGTGTGCTGTCTCAGTGAGAAATGCTCATATCCAAAATAAAAAGTAAACACTTTAAAATTCACCTAAGAAGCAAAAACTTTGCATATTTGGCTCTGAAAGAAATCAACATGTGTTGGTGTTTTATTGCTTCCTCTCATTAATGCAATCACTTATCCTTTTTCAAACATCTGAATGTTTATGCTACTCTCGCAGCAGGCTTGTGCTGCACAATTTTTAGGGAAACCAACGCTTTTTCTTCTTCTTTCTTTCTTTCAGAAATGCTCGTGTGGAGGCCTTATTTGCTGTGGTAATGAAGAATCGGTGAGTACAAGCCTCTTCGTGCAGTACCTCTCCTCCATCTGTAGTCAAAACCTAGAGTTTCCTTTCACACTGAAAACTTTCCATCATGCTGAATCTGCTCCTCCCCAAAGGCTATCATAATCTGCTCAGCATGCATAATGTTAATCGTTCAAATATCTCATCAACACAACAGGATAAGCATGCTGTCAGCACAGACTGTCGTGAGTGAGATAGTGTGTACAAGAAGGTATGGCAGAAAAAAAGAGAGGGATATGGCGAAGCGTGCAGAAACAAAGAGGCCATGGGGTGAGAGATCAGATGAGATAATAAATCTGAGAATGAAAAAGGTAAAAGCAAAGAGGGAGGAAAGAAACCATTAAAGCTAAAGTGGGAGAATTGGATGAAGAAAAATAGAGGGAGGGAAAAAGGACAGAGGGGTAGCTCCATCTGCCTTTGGCACTCCCAGGAAACTCTATGCCACAATATTCTGTCCCCTTTTCCAGTCTGCTTTGGCGAAGATGATAGCATTGATCATCTTCTTAAAAGACCGCTTTTCCTGTCACTGTATCACCTCACGTCATTAGGATGACTGGTTGAGTTGCTTTAAAAGGTTTCTCTTATGTCTTGCAAAGGCTGCAAGCCATTAGATTGCCTTCTACATCCTTCCCTCCCTTCATTTGGTGATACTGCTGACAAACCTAAGAAGTGTCCGTCACATCGATTTCCAGCAACCGCTTCTGTTTTTAGATCAGATTTAATGATAGGGGCAAAGTCGGAGAGCGGAATCTACTGAAAACAGAGACACGTTCTGCCCCATCCAAGAGCAGTGGGCAGATTCACGTGGATTGAGATCCTCGGTAATTGGAAGCACATGTTCATCAATCAAAAGCAGGTAATTCCATCACATTCATTGCTTCCATGACAGATATTCTATTTCCATTGTCCTGATGCATTACTCCTTTGATGCTCACACTTCTGGGTTTCCCTAAGGAGTTCCCATCTCAGATCTCATGAGTACACAGAGGAAAAATAAAGTAAATAGATTTTGCTCTCCAGATCGTACACATTTCCTCCACTATAAATCTGCTTGTCGCCGCATAAATCTTTGGGAAGTTTGGGCCGCCCTGTGCCTCTGCTTATTAGCCGACCAGGGATCAATTTATCACCTTTGAGGACAAAGAATAGAGGCGTCGAGGGATTCTCTCTATCCCTTTGATTTATGGAGTCAGAGAAGAGGCAGGGCATTTTTGGGTCATGCAAATTCTTCTCGGCACAAGTGCCTACCCCGCCTTACTCCTCTTTGTGTCAAATTAATTTTTTTTGGCAGTGAGGGGGGGAGTAGAATCTGTAAGCAAATGAGGTGGTCAGACTGCAAAGGAGAAGGTCAGGCTTGGAAGTAAGTGGTGGTGATGGTACTGCTTAAAAAAAATGACCATGCATCCACAGGAATTATATACCTTAGGTGATTGGTGGAATACGGATTGTTGGATTTGACTTGGAGTCCTCTGGAAGACGAAACAATTTCCCAGGGTTGCTTCCAGGCTGTGTGTGGCCTTCACCACTAGTCTGTGCTATTGGTCTAGCAAATTCTTTCTCTGCTCTCGTGACCCATTTTCTTTTTTTCCTGCATACAATGAGCTGCAGGAATGTGGCTGCTCCACCTCACCTGTGCAAATTGTCTACCTCATCCTGGCAAAGGAACTACAGTGCCAGTCCTCTGCAACTCTCTCATTTGTAATTGTCCTTGTGTAAACGATGGGATGGGGTGGGAATGGGAGTTTTTTTTAGGAGGAGCCTTCAGGGAAATGTATTGCCTAAGAAGTACAACTGGCTTGAGTGTAGTTGATGGAGTGTTGCGAGTTTTGTGTCGTGTTACAAGGCAGGTTTGAAACATTGCATCACATATTGTTTGGATTCAAGTGTGAATGCAGTGTGATTCAACCTTTTAGTATTAGACTACTTAAAAAGCCAGAAATAGAATGAGGCAGTATTTTTTTTTTTTTTAGGCTACAAAATGAGCTTTTTCTTTCTTTTCTTTTCTTTTTTTTTTTTTTTTTTTTTGGGGGGGGGGTGTTCAATGCACAGTATTGCCTCAAATATCAGAGTCACACTGTACTTGGCAGCTTTTCAGAAATTCCGATTTCAAATTCAAAATGTGTCATTTCACAACCACACAAACTCCATTTCTTTTTTTGTTTATTTGCTTTGTTTGTTTTGAGTGTATTTTAACTAAAAACTGTGTGCAGTCTCCACTTCACAACTCACTCGCCACAGTCTTGGCTCTTGACCACACTCATCCCTCCTCATAACAAATGAGGCCGCACCACCCAGCAGATTCATCCAACACCCACAAATACCGCCACATCTTTGTCACCCCCCCCCCCACCCCCCCCTTTCACATGCTTCCCCATTTTCTCTTCTACCTTGACTTCCTCTCCTGCTATTCCTTTTTCCACCTTGTTTAGACACACTACAGTCTTTTTTTTTTTATGGCAGAGAGCATAAGACTCGCCGTTTGCTGAGTGGGCAGCAGGGAGCGGAGGAGGAGAGAAAAGAAATAGAAAGAAAGACTCAGAAGGAGGAGGGAGGAAAAGAGTTATCTAACAGGATTAAAGGAGAACAACGAAATGGAGAGCACTTAAAATACTCATGACATGAGCCCTCTTGCAAAAAGGAGGGGATGAGTAACAATGGCTGAATCACTCTTGAGGTTTTCTGTCTCTACACAATATGCTCGCTCTCCTTCTTCATTTCTCTATATTGGCGCCTGGTTCTCTCAGTCGCTCCCGTTCCATTGTCCCCTTTCGTCCTCATTTTCACTTACTGGCCAGGGGAGTTGATGGTTCTCAGAGGAGTCACGTTAATAATGAGAGAGAGACGAGATTGAGACTTTAATTAACCAGCACAGGAAAAGGTATTCAGCGCTGATGGAATGACATGAGATTCCACCTAGATGTACTTTCACAAGATATTGTTTGATGGAGAGAGCAGATTATCATTAATAAAAAAAAAGAAAATCATTGGGAAGAAGCTATGAGGTTTCACATGTAAATGAAGAGGAATCTTGTGAAAAATGTTTGATCAAAGCAAGAAAGACCAAATAGCGGTTATCGATTTTAAGAAGAGAGACTAACAGAGCAGACAAAGAGAATGCTGCAGCAAGGCCAACAAAATCTCTAAGTTACATGTAGCAGCACGTGTGTGTATTGAGATGTCGGCTGCAAATATGAACAAATACTCCTCCCTTCGACCTCGCCATATGGGAATCAGAAAGGTGGAACAACATGACAAATTTCCTCGGGCGGATCGAACTTCCGGCAGAGAATAGCACTTCAAACGATCGACGTTCCTCGCCAGCTTCCCCACCGTCTGACTCCAGGAGATAGCAGCCGTCTGGCAGCTCGGCTGAAAACATGCACACAGACCTCGGCGTGCCCCTGTGCACGCAGGTGTGCAAGCATGCCGGATTTCACTTTGGCACACACACACCCTCCTCTGGTGAACTCCCTCAAACATCCTTCCCTCCGCCCAAAACAGACTCGCACTTGGAGGCATCCTTCACCTACTGAAACAGAAAGCGTGGCGCTTCCTTTGTCCAGACTTTGACAACTGTTAACATTTGGAGGGGTTTTTATTGCAGCTCACTAATGTGTTTCTACTAGCTATAAAAAGATTCCTCTTGGTGCACAATATCTGTAGATGAGGTCTCAGGAGTTGCTGCTCCCTCTCTTTTTATATCACATAACAAACATGTGATGGCACTGGGAGAAAAAAACTCTCCAGCCTTTGTAAATAGGGCACCATTTGAATATTTCACACACCGCTTGTGCTTATGAGCATCCGCTCCTTTTGAATCATTGCTTCTACTGAAATGGGGAAAGGAAAGTAAATATGTATATGAAAACAGAAAAATAACGATGACAGTGTGTATGTGCAGGTGTTTGTGTATGCACACACAGGGTATTCTCTTCTTCTTCTCAGCAAGAGGTTCTACATCCCTGATGGTTACGTAAGGAATGAATTTTAATGATGCTAAGATCATGACAGTATGCACAAAATAATGACGACTTGGCCGCCTAGTAAATTGACTGAGAGATTTGGCTTTTGGTGCTGACTCTCCAAAGAGAGGACTTAAGGAGCTTCCGGGATTTGAAAGTTGAAAGATAAAGGCTCGGTTACACAGGAGATCTGTGAGTGCCTCAATTTCCAGCTCGGTGCCATGACAAGAATCATTACGCTGGGTGGAGGGAAAAAAATACTGAATAACTCAAAGGCATAATCAGTTGTTTACAATTGGTGTGTCTGTCTCGGTCTCCTTCAATTTCCTTCACTCTCCCCAGCTATACATGAAGGAGGGTTAAATATAAAAAAAACCCGAGTGACCAGACGGCACGCTGACATCTTCTGAACACGGGCTGCCACACTCCTGATGTGTGACACCCGGGGACAGGCGGGGGATAAACGCAAAGGAGAGGGAGGCTGAAGGAATAGAGGAGCTATCTGAGAAAGGAGATGGGACGGAGAGATGGCAAATCAACCAAGTCGAATACTTTCAAGTGCTCTTTAGCAAGGCACTCCAGCTGTTTAAATGGAGCCGCACTGTGGCAAACATCATAGCAGCGACATGGTGCAAAGGTGTGAATGAGTGTGACCCTCGCTCTCTCCGTGAGACTATTCCCTGAGGCTGCTCCTGTAAATAAGAATGTATTCTCAGTCAACATGCCCTGTCTGATATAGGATTAGGCTTTAAACAGAGCAACACTGAGCGAGACGGGGAGAGAATGTAGGGTAACGGCGGTGAATTGCTGAGAGGATGAGGAAAAGCAGGAAGTAAAGCAAAACTTGAGGTTGTTTTGGGGCTGAGATGCAGCCCAAAAGATGGTTAGGTCAAGGACAGTATGCCTTCCACGATCTGAGACCGGTGACAGAGTGAGGCGCATCACCATGCACTTGGCAATGACTGACAGAATACTAAAGAGGGAATCGTGTCGCTGGAAGGAGGGAGAGAGAGAGAAGGAAGGCACGGAGGAGAGTCAAAGCGTCGAGAGACGGCGTGAGGATAGATAGCAGAATATTAAAGCAGGAGGGTGTAACCTAAGAGTGGTACAGCGAGACAGAAACACAGTCGGAGAAGCAGAGGCAGCCAGGAAAGAAGAGGTGAAACAGCATGAATGAATATTAGGAAGAGGGACGATTCACCTGCTGTTGATATGGATGGAGGAGGGGAGGGGTGGGGAGGTGGGCAGGGAGGAGACAGCCTAAAAGAGAGGAGAGTGTGCAAAAGAGAGATAGAGGGTTCTTGCTCTCCACTGGGAGGTTCTGAAAAAAAATGAGAACGATAGGTGAGATGGAATGAATGAGAGAATAGTGAGAGGAGTGAGAAGAAATGTGGGATGAAACAAAAGTGAAGAGCAGAAGAAACATTTTTTGGGGGAAAAAAGAAGCTAAGCGATAAAAATAGAGGAAGAGATAGAAGGGGAGAGATTCCGAACAAGTCCAAACTACCACGCCAGAGCACACTTATCTCCCAAAGTGCAGACAGTACATTATCGCCACTGGCACTAAAAACAGCCTGAATCATCAATAAATGAAATCCGGTGCAGGTAAACACCACGCGGCGCTTCAAGCGCACGGGTATCAGCGCTGACAAAGGCAGCGCAATGCTGAGGGGATACAGCTGTGCAGACAATTTCTCATTATCAGCCGCGCGTCAGTTATTAACGCTGTGTCCATTCGAACATCTAATTAATGCAGATAGCCAAATGCCAAACCTGATGAAATACCGTGATGAGGGATTAGCAGGAATAACAAACGCTCTGACCGGCCTAACTTTGTCTGCCTGATTAGGTGGCAGAAGAGAGAGAGGGAAAGAGAAAGGTGGGCCGATACAATTCAGTCTCACTTTCTCCTCCTACATCCCCTACACTTCCTTAATGAAGACTTTTTCCCTCTGCCATATGGCCCCATTCTCCCAGCTTCCCTCCCCACAGTCGTTGAGAGCTGTCCTAATTCTTTTCTGATAGATGGAGAGGGGAAGAGGCTCATTAAAAATGGCTTTGCTGATTGTGCTGGTGCTGTTTCTTTTTCTTTTTCTCCCTTCATCCAGTCAAGTGGTGTGCGGTGCGTGTGAGCACACTGCATTTGTCAAGGGCCGCTCCTCCCATTCTCCAGGTGCTGATGGAATAGAGAAAGGAAGTACCAAGAGAGGTTTTTCAGCAGGTGAAATAAGGAAAGCCATCCCTTAGAGTATCTTCCATCCTGTCTTAATTTCATAAATTTAAAGTTTAATTTCATTGACTAAAAACAGGTTGGAATACAAGATAATGAGCTAGCCAGGGTGCTTTCTTTGTTTCCAATTTGAAAAATTGCAGGCTATGGAGGGCTATGTGCAGGAATTGGACCAGAGCAGACTGTCCGTAACACTTTACATTTTTGTCCCGGAGGCAAGTGACCTCCAACAAACTGAACTAAATGCCCTTTTCATGCCGGAGAACAGTCTCTTCCCACGCTGTTGAGGTAAAGAAAGAACAGCATGATCCAAGATGGCTGGAGTGTTAACACAAGTGTCATCAAGGGCTTAAAGTCAAGTCTGTAGATAATGCCATGTCTGGAAAGAACATCAATATGAGAATGAGATGTATTTGCTCATTGTCTTTTTTAGAGAAAAATGAGCTCAATATGTCCCTCATGTCTGCGCAATAAGTCAGTGGGAACTTAAGCCCAGCTTGAATTTAAAAAAAAAAGTGAGTTAAGGAAAAACATTTAAAGATTTTGCATGAATATATTTAAAAAGTCTATGTTGGGGAACTAAATGTTGAGATGATTTGCACAGATGTAGCATTAATAACTGAGCATAGACTGAAAAGTTTGTGCTGCATGTGACTCAGTCATTTTTTAGGTGCTGGATGTATCAGGAGTTTAGTGTTCAGTTTAATTTGTACATGTCATGAAATATATGTTGAGCTCATCAAATATGCAGTACTCTTTAAGGCAAACATTGAACTATAACACTACTACATATACATGAACAAATACAGCGAATGTAGACATTAAAATTTTACGAAGCATGAGGTAAAAACATGCACTGTGAGTTGTTCATCTGTCCAAAAGTATCCCTAAACCCTTGAGGGTAACATGGAGAATAATGCACTGTCCAAGTTCTGTCTATGAGAAAGTTTCAGCTTGAAAGACCATTGTTGGCATCATCAGAAAGTGGGAGGTCTCTCCAAAACTTTCTGCATGTGACAAACATAATTTCTACTTTGATTAGTGATATTTTGTAATTGCCATTTGGCCAATTACAAAGTCATTGTTTATCAACAAAATGACAGGTATGGCTGTAACCAGCACTGACGCGAGGACTTGTTTTGAGGAAATCTGATCTGAGGCCTAATTCATTATACAATGCGTAAAAAGAGATCAGGCGTTTCGGTAAATTTAGTCCATCATCGAAACATTTATAACTTCTCTTCACATTATTTTCTGATGTAATGTAAAACTCTGAAAGAAAAACTCCAATCACAAGTAATTCACTGTTTGCCCCTGAATCATGAGGGACAGAAATCTCTGTGACAAACGGCCGAAAATTCTGCACGGATGCTGTGATTTTACAAATCACATCAAACAAAGAAGAAGGCCATAAAAGCCATTTTATGCCAAATAAATCACCAAATCCTAAAAACAATGAGTGGAATTTCATCAACCACCTGCCACATTTGGGGCAGTAGCGCCATGCCATACACACACATTACATACCAAGCAGTTTATTCAGTACATCTTACTGGGTTGGAATCACGTTTGCCTTCAGAACTGTTTCTCGGAGTCATAGACTCAACAAGGTGCTGGTTTAAGATGATCTGAGCTTAATTTGTGACATGGGGAGTTAACCCACTGGAAATGTCCCTGACAACTTAGTAAGTCCCCTGTGGTCATCGAGGGATGGACACAATGCTCAACTGATACAAAGTATGTCAAGAAAATCTCGCTCACAGCAGTATATCGCCAGCAGTTACAAGGCAGGATGGAGCCATGCTGTTGTTTACACCAAACTCTGACCTGACCACAAGAGTGGTGCAGCACAAATCAAGATTTTTCAGACGAAACCAGATTTGTCCAACCTTGTATTATCCAATTCAGGTGAGGCTGTGTGAAGTGTAGCCTCAGTCGATTGTTCTTCACTGACAGCAGTGACACCCAGTGTGGTCTGCTGCTGCCCATTGGCTATAAAGTTCAATGTGTTATGTTGTTAGAAATGATCTTCTGCACACCTTGGTCATAAGTGTTTTTTTTTTTTTTTGTGTCTTGTTTTTTGAGCAACTGTCATAATTTGTATCTTCTTAAATCAGTCTGGCCATCTCCATCTGACATTTAACATGTCAGATCTACTGCTCACAGAGTATCTCTTTATTTTCGGACCAAATACCATAAACTCGAGAGACAGTTGTGCATGAAAATCCCAGTAGATAAGCAGTTTCTGAGATACTCAGACCTGCACATGTTGTACAAATGACCATGCCACTTTCAAAGACACTTACAGTATGTCATCTTTCATCCCCATGCTCATGCTTGATTTAAATCTTGGAAGCTCATCTTCACCTTGTGTAAATGTCTACATTGACTTTCTGACATGAGCAATACATGAACAGGTGTAATTAATGAAAAAGAAAAGAAAAATGAAAGCAGATGATTCCACAGAATGAGAAATTATATGCGCTAACCCTAACCCTATGTGCGTGCGTGTGTGTGTATTTATTTATTTATTTTTGTTTTTTAAGCAGAAGCCAAAAGTAAATAATCTGGTTCAAATAGTTAAACTCAGCTTTATAATAGTACTTTGTTTAATTCTCAACATGCAATATTGATGCAATGCTAAGAATGGGTTTTTTTGGGGGCACATCTGAGTTGACTTTAACTTTGAGGTATATGAACTGAAGCAAAAGCATCTAACAGTAAGTTAAAACCAGATCAACAGCATGAATTAAAAAAAAAAAAAAAAAAAAAAAAAAGGCCTACATTTCCAGCATAGACCAGCCATCACAGGAAAGCCAGTTTAAGTATTCAAGATCTAACACATGTGCTGTGGTGTTTCACAAGGTCTATGGGTCAAACATCAAACAACAGTCCGGTGGAAAATAAACAACATGCAACAAAATGTATTTCAAAAGGTGACTCTTGATAAGCACTGTTTTCCTGACACACAGTGGGTTTCACCTGCGAATGCATTCAGCACACGACATGTGTTTCCAGTTCTTGGCAGATCTTCCCGACAAGGCTCCAGACCACACACCAGCACTGGGCTATTGATACTGACTACAATTATCCAGCAACTAAAACACATCATGCCTTCAGAAATACAGGGTATGGTGGGAATGAAGACTCAACTCAGGAGGAGTAAGACGTGTTGCTATTCTCGCAGCCACAGTTCATCACTACAAACGTACAGAGGGATTCACAATAAAAGCATTAAATGTACGTTATGGAGAAGCTATGTGCTATGCTTTATTGAGTACAGCAAAGCTGTTGAACTTCAATCAACTAATCAAAAGAAACACATTAGAGCTTGTGGACAAAGCAGATATATTGGGAATAAATCATGATAACATCAATTTCTAATCCATGTGCTCACGTTACAAAGACAAAAAATATTTTTCCAGCTGACAAGAAGCAAAAGGCCTCACACATGAAACCTCGGAACATTCTATATACAAAAGTTTTTAATTGTTCAATAATAGTTTTCTTTTTTTTCACTTATTTGAACTGGGAAATGACATGTTCTTTTTCAATGAATAACCCATAATTTATGTCAAGGTGCAAAAAAAGGCAGCTAATAGAAAAATATATCCAAAATCATATTGATTTATAGATTTTTGACATTAGTCGGATCTTAACTAAGTGGGTTTTTTTTTTAATTATGTATATGCCATATCACTCAATCTTCCATACAGTATATCCTTTCTCACACCTTATTCACAAATATAATCTGTATAAATAGCTTTCAGGCCCTGTGTCCTCCCACATGAGATCCAACACGCATAATACTCTAACACTTAAGGGCTCTGCAGCACAGATGTAATCTCACACATATCACTGCTGGGGACAGGCATCCCTTCAGGCAATCAAAAGGCCATGAGCTGCTTGCATCCCTTAAAATATATAAAAGCTTTCAACCTACAGTTTCACATGGCCCCAATGCATGACTGCACAGACGCAGGTTTTTAAGCAAATAATGCATCTGTAATTTATGTGTGCTAAAAAAAAAAGTATGCTCTCGCTGTGTTTATGTGAACTATCAAATATGCATATGCCAGTATGAGATGTCAACGTCATTCTGTTGCTAAAATTACCATGCCTTTGTTATAAAAGGGATTCAGTACACCATTTAAATCATTGCATCAATAAATTACAGTGAGACACACGGGAATTGTCTCTTCAGTGTCGGCTTGTCTCATCCAGAGTGGTTCACTCGCACATGCTGAAGATGACTTTTTTTTTTCTTCTTCTTTTTTCCTGGTCTTGGCTGCATGCACAATGCTGCCAATTAGCTAATGGTGGACAGCAAGGCGCGAATCCAACCTTTTTGCTTTAGATTTAATTCATTGCATTTGCAATTCAGAGCTGCAAAAAAAGTGGGGGAAAGTACTTAACAAGCCCACCGCATATACGATTAGGGCCCAGCAATGTGACAGTGACGGGTAATGCATCGGAGGGGACCGTGTGCAGACCCTGTAAAACGCCCATACATGTCAGAAAGTACTTAAAAGCAAATGTTAAATTCATCTGCACTTGACAGGCGATGTCACATATTGCAACTATGAATGCAGACGGGGGGGGGGGGGGGGGGACAGCTTATAGCAGCGTAAGTTTTAATTGAAGTACGCTTTGATGCTTCTGTTGAGTTCCAAAACCATTCAGAGGTGCAACATTTGTACATACAGACACGCGTATGGAAGCATGAACCTTCAAACTGTACATTTCCTTGCATGATTGCTATTGCGTTCGCTGTGAAACTGTGAAAAACCGCTGCAAGGGAGGACCGATGCTTTATGAATGCTGTGTGTCATGTTACAGTATGAAGCTGTACTTTGTGAGTGCTGCCATGGCGGAATGTATTGCTCAAAATGCATAAAGCTTTGTATTCCATAGGTACTGTCAAGGCCCGCCCACAGATTTACAGATGACCCTTAATAAAACTGAAACATTTCATAAATTTGCTGGGTGCAAATGGTCCGGGTGATAAATAAAACAAGTTGTAGACTACTGCTGAGGTGTACACTGCAATTATAATAGCTGTAGTGCAAGTCTGTGCACTGATGGGGGGCAAATGGAGCCTGCAGAGTGAGCTGCATGCTTATTGCCTGGACTGAGAGCCCTAGTTAACAGCTGTAATATTCTCAAGCATCAAAGGCTCAAACTTGAGAGTTTTAAAGGCGCTCGTCACTATTGATTTTGAAGGAAGACCAGCTTCCTTGGTTCATTATGCTGTATGGAAGTGCTCCGCTCTGTAGTACAGCAGCTCGTCTATTATAAAAACAACAGGAAGCTCAGGGTGAACACCACTTTGTTGTTTGGAACAGAAATTTCACTGTTTTCTACTCACTGGTGATGATTGGATTTCACAATTTCACAAGTACAGTATGTTTGTATATATATATATATGTGTAAAGTATGAGATGTGGCTAACAAATACTGTTCTAATGATAAGGTCTCCTGGGGCTTTTTCACGATGGCAACCATTTGGTGCTAAGAAGTGGCAAAAAGAGCAGAAGTTGGCGGCTGCGATGTAATTGCTATAGTTTTCTTGATCTCGTCACTCAAGGAGAAAGTGTTTTTGTGCTTGCAGGCTTTGAATCTACTCCATTGTCAGAACAGCTGAAATTCATGAATTTTCATGCGTTTTGTTTGGGTGCAGTTTATTCTGTGTATGTGAAGCGTTAAATGTAGTTATGTGAGCAGCTATGCTAGAAACATTCAGCACAAAACTGCGTAAAGATGATGCATATTCATTCAGTTGTTTAAAGTTGTTTTGGTCTACTTTGTGCACTGGAATTGTAGAACACGATGTAAAGTACCTTTAAAAAAAGGTATTAATTATCTGTGAGTTATTGCAGTTGCATTGCGCAATCAAAACTTTTAGTGAACTTACTCAAACATTAGATGTATCTAAATTGCACACCAGAGCTCAGAATGTGCTTGAACAGATGGCCAAGTGTTTGTGGTGGACTCTGAGAGTATTAGACAAGCAAATGTGTAAACATCAGCGTGGGCAATCAATATCTCATTAGGGTGTCTGCTTTAGTTCATGTTTTGTCGCTTTGCATTCTCCTCACATGCTTCATCACATTGGTAACTACCGCCGTTTGGTGAGGAGGGAACTGCAGCACCGAGACATGCGATACGGAGAAATGGACCTCCGCTGATCCCTGCATGCACTCTGCATGCGCACTTGCTGAGAGTCCATCATCCCACGATATGATCTGCATTTTGAAAAAACATCCAAACAACTTGTTCATACTTCTGATTTTCTCGCAATGCCATCATCCTTTTTAGCATATTTTTTTAGAGGGAGGGAATCGGGGACACCAGATAGCTGGTGGTGCTGGTACACTGGGAGATAATGCAGGATGAGCCTCGGGCATAGGAGGGCTGGAAAACTCCTCTTGTCACTTTAGATAAGAGGAAGGAAATGGGACTGGTTGCTGAGGGACGAGCTAAGTGCTTGTCGCTGTCCCTTTAGCTTACCAACAGCAGGCTGCTATAGTGCATCCGGACAGGCAGATGCCCATCTTGCCACAATCAGTTGTGTATTGGATTCACTCCCAAATGGGGAGTCGGAGACCAAGGTTGATGAAAGTAGGTGTAAAGTTTGCGACTCAATTGTGCTTCAACCGACACACTTGAGAAATTCTACCTCATGAAAGTGGCAGGGCGGAATAAACAAAATCCACTGCAATTGTTCCGTTAAGCTTCACACAGACTGATAGCAAAGTAAGATTATTATGTGTCCAACATAGATTCCATAAACTTGGGTGCAGCAAAGAGTTGGACTGCACAATGTCAACGTACTCTGAAAATGAGACGTCATCTCCTATGACGTGCCGCAATGCATTGTCCAAGAATAAGCTTGTGCTCTCAGGAGATAAATAAATGAAGCATACCAAGAAAGGAGCCATTGTTCTTGCAGTATTGATGTTCGTGGAACAAAAATGAGGTTCAATGGTTGAAGGAGATGGAGAATGTAAACTAGGTCAGCATCTTTATTTATTTGGCAATCTTTTTGATTGGTAAAAGGCCATAGGTCAAATGTGCCATTGTAAGATATGCAATCCATATGTTGTTCACATTCACAGTCGTTTCTCTGTTTGGTCACAAGAAAGTGACACTAAATTGAACTGCTAGTCCCTCTCAACATACAACAAGAAATTTTAGTTTTCATGGCCAAAGACATTACCATGTCTTTACAAATTCCTTAACATCTCTTCTTTTTGTTGAAAAATGGAAGCTGTTATATAAGCTCTGGTGCCCATATGCTCTTAAAGTCAAGGGAATATTACATTGATTGCTCTGATCCTTTCTACTGGTTGAACAAGCAAAATGAAGCCTGATGCAGTTTGAACGCAGCTGAACTAAAGTCTAAACTGAACAAACAGAGGTTCTGGCAGGCATCACCTTCTGCCTCATCTGGTGAATAGTGTGTTGTGGAGGTATTCTTGTGGGCTTTTACATTTTTAAAAACTTCTCCAACACAAACCCACAATTGAATTTAGTTTAGCTTAACAGTGAATTGGTGGGCAATTTAGATGAAATGAACACCCAACATGTAGTCCCTTTGCATTGTTTGGATCAATGTTTAAAATTGATATGCTTATGTAAAGTGATCCAAAACCAATTTTATCCTAAACATAAAGAATTGAGAGTCCTAAATATTAGAATTAAAGAGCACCGGCTACTCTCTCCGGTACCACATGAACTTCACATACTAAAATACATTTCAACTCCTTTACTTTTAGCTATTGATTTTGTTGTCTCAGGTGTTTTTTGGGCTGCTATTTGTGAAGGTGTATAAGAAAGTTGCTCAAACTAATATCAGTAAAACATCGGTTGTGGATTACCTAAAAGGATACTAATTCTGGTGTTTGGCCACACTCGACTGGCTCGGCCTTCGAAGGCATCAGATTTACCAGTCAATTCGCTTCGCCCTGTGGCAAAGACAAGGCCTCTGTCACTGTTAATGTGGAAGTAAGGAATTCCATCTGCTTTAATTACTTCTGCTTTAAAGTGGCACTATGCACAATTAATGCCATTCTACTGTAGTAAATTGGGTGATAGTGGTGAGTGCTTTTACTCCAAGTTTGTCCAAGTCTGACTTTGAGAGTTTTGGTTGGATTTGTTGTTGTTTTTTTTGGGAAATTGTGTTTTTAATATAATTTGTTAATCTTCCATATCCACATCTGTTCACGTAATGCTATCAAATCACTTGTTTAACTGCTATAGTAATCTTTGAGAGAGGATGTTTGCTCCAGAACATAATTGCTTCATGTTATTGTGAAATGGACTGAAGAGGACTCACCTAGAGCCAGAATAAAAATAATTAGGGTATAAATGGTGGCAGATGAAATTGCATTGAGCTGCGCTGAACCTTGTGGGACAATAAACAGCTTCAGCAGAAAGGGAGCTTTGACCTACTATTCTTTACTTATCTTTGACAGTTTTCCTGTGGTTATGGTGTGTTCATGTTGCAGCTTGATTGATAAATAACAACACTCACACAGGCGTGAAAGGGGACACAAACACACCCTCCTTGTACCCTCTTTCATCGGAAGGTCGGCTGCTATACCAAAATGTGTTGTTATTTTGAGGGTAATTGCATCAGATTGAACAGTGAAATACCGTCACCTCCTGTCGGTCCCTTGGAAGATTAGCACCAAGGCCATCAGCAGGATCGATCAGTATGCGGGCTGGTGGCTGCTTGAAGGATGGGAAGGTCAGTGGCTGTGATATTACTCACTTCGGGGGTGTCTGGTGTCAGGTGCTTTAATTTTGAAGAGACTAAATAATAGAGATAGCTTATGGACAAGGAAGGAGTTGATTGATATCAGCAGGACAACACCACCAGTACAAGGGATTAAGAGTCTGTGAACATCAGAAAATAATGTAACTTTAGAGCCAGACAAGAATTAAAATCTCTTGGACACATTAGTCATCCTGTGGTATTATGATTAAGTTTTATCTGCATGGATGTTTTCATAGGCAGGTGTACCTGACCCCGAGCCAGCAATGCATGCAGATCAAGCCCTCCTCCTTATCATCCAATAGTGGATGAGCACATGTTTGTTTTTTGTTTTGTTTTGTGTTTTTTTGTTTCCTTCGATGCAGCTTTTTCATGCTGAGCACATCCTCTGGTGGACTCAGATCATCAGAGAGAAGGAGCTGACTAATCTCAATCTCTAAATTTATTCGTGTTCAATAAAAGCTATTCATCAGCTTAAACCCGCCTGTAAGTTCAAACTAAATTTGAACCACCTGGGAGAACTCTAAATGACTGGAAGGCTTCGTAGTTAAGCAGCCGGGGTGGATCGAGTGGGAAAAGAGGGCAAAAAGAGTGGCAGGAGAGAGGAAAGTGTCCCGCAAGTGTGAAGCTCAGCAAAGCCAGCAGGTGAGAGGGGCACAATCCAGAGTGCAGGTTGATCAAGGCTTGGCTATTGTCCAGTCACTGTAAGCAGTATAACAGGTGACTTGCTTTTGGCAGGCGAGGCACATTGATTATTGATCGCTAGAATTATGTGAAGGGAAGTGTGGGAGGAAGCTGAGACAAAAAAAATAATCACCCTGAAACGATACACATAAAGACTTAAAGACCATAAACCCAGCGTTTTAGAGATTGAAATGGTACGTGTAATTTTCAGCTTTTGAAATGTCTTTAAAGCCAAAAACCACTGATTCAATTTACTGAAATGACAACTGCAAACATGTGTCCCCAGTTGCAATAAATTAATGATGATTCTAAGAGATGGCCTTTAATGAAAATGCATCTTACCTGCTCATACTTCAAATATTCTGACTCCAGTTTGGCGTTTATACATATTGTGCAGAACCAACCGAGTAGTAGTAATATGTTATCATTTACATCTAACAAATTGTTAAAAATTTACAGCTGTGGCTTTAATGCATTAACACACAAAAATGTGCTGAAAATATGCCTTGAATTATGCCTCAAGCTCAGTTTATTTGGCAAACATTTTGAAGATGATGTCAGTTCCCGTGAAATGAGAAGAAACACTGGAAACAATTTAGTTTTAATGTTGGGCCAGTAGTGGGTGCTGTTGTTTGTTTTTGTATTAAAACCAAACACACATGCAGAGAACAATACACTACAAACATCAACACGGACAATTGTATGGCCAAATGAAAGAGTTGGATTGGTATTCCAGGTGACTCGCAACCATAAAACTACCAAGTCCCAGGGGAATATGGACATGACACTCTGGAGGCCACCATTGTAGCCAGTGTCCATATATGCACGATGCATGTGCAGTAGCGGCAGTTCAGTAAATACAAAGCACCTAATTAATTACATCAATGTTTTTAAGGAAGTCCTCTCACTATTAAAAAAAAATAAAGAAAGATAGAAGAAAATGTGAAGGCAAGAGACAAGGACAGCTGTTTCCCATCATCTCAGTTTCCTGAGATCATCCATAATAGTTGCTTAAAGCAAAAAATGGCTAAATACAAAAGAGCATCATAACTACATGCTACGACCTGCACACTAAACAGCGTTGCCAGTGGCATGTTTCTTTGTTAAAGCAAGTGGACAGTGAAACATTAACGATACCTTTTTTCAGACCTTAATTAATTGCAGATTGACATTATTTTTTAAAGAATATTTTACGGTTATACAAATATCAGATAAACCATTATTGAATAATTAGAAGCATATCAATCTATTTTTGAAAGACATTAAAATAAGTGCATTGCTTATTTTTGTAATACCACACAAAACAAATGCAACATCTGTTTAGTTTTTAGTTGCTTATTTTTCATTGTGATTGCTCTATTTGTCAAAATCATTAGCAATTACAAATCCAATCATAGCCTTCATTCAAGTCAGCTGAAGAAAGGACAGCATGAAGAGTGAAAGCATGAAGACTCTCTGGAGCCAGGGCAATGTCCAATGTGCAGTGGACCGTAAGACTGCACTCTCCACCTCAGTCACACCCTGCTGTTCTTCTCAGGTAAACACACAACCCGAAATGAAAGATACACACAACCCCAGCATCACACAAACAACAATTTAAAACTAGCACTGACATGGAAGCCCTCTCGAGAGATTGCGAGACACAGGAGAAAGAGCTTTTTTTTTTTGTAATTACGGAATTAAAACATTGTATCGTACAAAGCTGTAATAATTTCTTTGGACGACAGTCTGCAGCTTGAATATTAAAGCTTGTCAAAGAAGCCCCAGGATCAAATGCGACATTTACTTATATTTACTTGAGTCCTCCCACCATTAGCTGTAAAAGCATGAGCCATGGGGGGAGGTCTCTTTGTCTCTGTCTCTTCCGGTTACTCTCTTTGTCCCTTTTTGCATCGCGTGCAAATGGAAAATCAGAAACATCAATTATTCCAGTAAACAAGTTTGGCCATGTAGAACATTCAATTATACATTAAACATTAATAGCTGGGGCTTATTTCACACAGCTATTAGATTGTGCTAAACATGGATACTCAATCTTATTAATAGAGCTTGAGTGACTTGAGTGTTGTTTTTCTTTTTTCAAGCAGAGATTTAATCAGGGAATAATGGTGGCACGATTGGCTGGCATTTCGTTACAGAGACGCATGGAGTCTGAGAATCAATGTGCAGCGAGATAAAGTAGGGACTCTTGCTGGAAAGAGGTGAGAAGTGGTAGAAACCATATTACAAGAATAAAGGAAGCGGGTGGGAGATGGAGTATTATAGAGTAAGCAATGCGAGAATCAGAGAACGATACACCACGAGCACACACTGCTGAAAGTGAGTGTTGGATGAGGGCTATGGTAGTAAGCCCCATTTCTCAGTGAATAATACACCTCTGAGACTCTACAGTTAGATCTTCACAAGACTTAGAAATACAGTGCGGGGACTCCACGCCTCATGGTGGTTAAGGAGATATGCATGCTCTGGAGTCTACTAGTTGTTTGCTTTTGCTTTAGTTCGGTGTGTTAACACAATTAATGAAGGGATAATGACGTTGATTAAAGTTCTTTGGCACCTTGCTCGGTGTAATTGCATGCATTGCTCAGATTTTGTCAGAGTATCGTACTTGTAGCCGTGGAGAGCTATTCAGTTTAAGCAAACTCCATAAAGTCATGCATAATACAGTATATTTTACTAATTTGACATGGTGTGTGCACTGGGAAAGTTCTACCAGACATGATTAGACAGATTAGGGCCCAATATGCACAGACCTGATGACTGAAGTCAAATAAACACCAGTGTTGTGGATGTAGATTTTGCACTTAAATGTGAAATAAATGTCTCACAATTAATTTATAAAAAGAAAAAAAACAAAACATTAAAAACTAGCTATTAAACCATATCTTTACATAAATGCACCAATGTGGAGCAATTTGGTACCAATAAATGTTTACTAATAGTAATTGTTTATGTAATTTGGATAGTCAGTAAAAAAGAAAACTGTTAAGATTTTAGGACCTAAAATAATACATTCATTTATAAATAAGGACATGATCCAGCCTGTTTGTTATTTCAGATATATGTAGATGATGAACAGATGGATCAATCAATTAAGACATGTCGCTACATGAATATGAATTCTCCTTTCGAGTCGGGTGTGAGTTCATTCATGTGATCCTAATGCAATGACAGAGAAACGTGGTCTGTCAGCATTATGCACCATAGACGCCTCCATCCATCCATCAGTCCTCGAATCGCTTTTTCCAATTCCCAGCTTGACTATTGCTGAAGGCAGGGCATTTCCACATACACAAGCACACAGGCACACAAAACTGCGTGCACCCAAAACCTCGCCTTTAAATTGATGAGTTAACCTTAAAAATCTTTTTAACGATGGAAGGAAACTGGAGTACCTGGAAAAAGCCCATGTACATGCAAGGAGAACTTCACACAGGAACACTCTCGCTGGAGATCAGCTCTCTGTGGCACTGGACCGTTAACAGTAAATGTTATACAAGTAATTATAACAGTCTACCTGCTAAGCTTGTATGTTTGTATGTTTTACCTACCAAAATGCATTTATAATAAAAGTAATGATAATACGTTTGAGAGCATTAACAGACACTGTACTTGAATTAAGAAATTCTTTAACTTGTGGGGTTCCCGAAAGAGGCTTTTCAGAAAAATGTCCTATTAACATATATATTTACACTGGCATGGACTATGTGTGTTTGGTTTAAGACAGGAGCATGTATCACTTCCTTGTTGGAGCTCACCTCTATGATTACATGAGCCCATGAACTGTGTAAATCATTCATTATCTCAACGTTACTCTTCTGAAAGCGCAGCCCTTGACGTTTTGAAATGCACTCGTGTGTTTTGTATAATGTGATGGAGAATTTGCATTTAATACAAGGAGGAGCTGATCGATTTTGTCCCCATAAAAATTCAACAGAATGTAGGGAGATTACACAGACCAGATAGGGGAGAAAATTCAACATATCCCCTCTGGCAAACCATCCCAGCGTGTACATCTTGTTCTTCCTCCGATGTTGCACAAATGTTGCCTGTCAAACACGTCTGTTCATACATGCCAACCTGGTTCATACTTTCTTCTGAAACAAGGAACCTGACAGCACATACAGTTCCCGGGAAATACGGTATATATCTGAAACATGGCATGAAATGCTGATTTCTTCCAGGCATGCTCCGAGCTGCTAATAAAGTCCATATTCCTGGCAGGCCTGGGCATGCAGAATGAGAAAGAAGGATCTCATTTCATTCTTTTCCATCTGTGGTAGTCAATGTGACATGGTCAGTTACAGTTAAATACACCTCAAGGTTTCCAATAAAAAGCTATTATTCTTTCATTCCCTGAAAACAGATATTTTTTTAGCATATCCAAACTTTCTCCTTTCCCATTCGGTTAAGATCAATCCTTTTTTTTTTATCTTAAATTTAACATAGGAAGCAACGGACTCATTCTGCAGTCCACCATCAGTTTCCTTTTTACTCCACGCCATCAAACAGAACTCTTGCAATTTTATTCAAACTTCAGAGTACGAGCATCACTTTTAAAGTAATTAACCATTTGAACAGGTGAAAAAAAGCATAATTGGCGAGGCGCCTCACAGTGAGGCACATCTGCACAGGTTTGACACTTTGATAGGTGAGAATGAAACTTGAGAATCACATTTGGCAAAGTTTGTGAGAAGGTGTGTAGAAATCGTAGGATGATGGCATATGGCGTATGTGAAAACTTACAGAAATGTGGGGGTAAATGAGGGGTTTACACTTTCACAAAGGTGCTGAAATTCTGTTTCTCACACACACACACACACACACACACACACACACACACACACACACACACACACACACACACACACACACACACACACACACAGACACAGACACAGACACAGACACAGACACACACACACACACACACACACTAAAAGTCCCTCTTCAGTACTTCACTCCACCAGGCACTGCATCGCCAACAAGGGGATGCAACGTGCAAAAAGGCAAGAAACTAGCGCGTTCACAAGCTGAAAGGTTGTTAATTAGTGTTCATCACACGTTCAGGGGGCGTCATTCGGCAGTCTAAATTTAAAGTTGTTGCCTTTGCTATTCTTGTGGATGTGTTAGAAAAGTATTTTCTAACAATAAAAGTTGGAAAAGAAAAGTTACTTTGTTATGTTGCATAATGTTTCTATATGTACTGGCCTCCCATGTGTAATGTATTATTCAGTGTATCACTGTCACCATAAGTGTGTGTGCTCCCCACGGCAAATTTCCCACCTCGTGTTGTTTTGTTGACAGCTGTAATATCTGCTTTTTCTCACGAAACCGCTTCTCTGAAACGCTCTTGAAACAGCATTAACTAGACTTATGACATTGTCGACAACAGTCACAGTGAAGTCTTAACAGTGGACAGCACACATCTCTCAACAACCTGCGAGCAAGGTGCCACAGTCACACAAGTCCTGTAACCTGTTTCAAGATATTAATGTAGAGATTGAAAAAAGTAAGGATCTTTTTTTATATCACCAAATGGACAAACATAAACTTCAGTATTATTGATTTGGGCTTTGGTTACTGTCTGTGCCCCTCGAACTTTGCTCATCGTCATCTCTGTGAGTTTGGAGTATATGGTGTCACCTCCAGGCGATGGACGGCACTGTTGGTGGGACAAAGACACATGGCGATGTGGATCTTGTTCACTTCTTTCATGTGCTTTCGCCTGCAAATAAAAATCTGACACCCGACCAAAGAAATGATGGTAGATTTTTGGCTCCCTGTAGAAACAGCTGCCCCTTGTCTGAGATATCACATCAGATGATGTTAGTGAGCTGACACTAATTGTGTGTGTGCGTGTTTGGTTTTGCAGTCCACTCATCAGATCCCGTTGCCTCCAGCACCATGTCACTTTTATGCCTCCTGATTGTACTATAACTTCAGGCTAGAGTTTAGGTTATTATGTAACACAGTCATGTAGTGCATGAGTATGCATGACCGCAACTCAGCTGAAGCAATGAAAAAGTAAGTGAAATGGTAAATGATGTCAGCAAGTTTATCAGACTGATAGTATTCCGTTTTAAAAGTTAACAGAGCTATGCAACTACTGATGATGTCACACATAGCAATTGTTTAATTTGGATCACATGCAGTATGATTTTATTTTGTCTTAATTGGCTAATTATGTCAGATCACTGTATCCTGCAATAGCTCATATGAGTAACACATATTTCCCTGATTTATATATGACCTTTTGAAATTAGGTCAGTATCGCACTGTTTAAACTGATTTAGTTTTAATTAGTTAAACCTCATTTGAGTAGGAATGGTTGAGTGGTTTAGTGGCATCTTTCAAATGTGTGACATACTGGTTAATCAAGTCTATTATGCCGAGTATATGCATGTAAAACTATAGTTCTTTGGTTTCTGGAAGATGTTCAATTTAATAGATATATTTATAGAACAAAAAGCATGAGTCATGATTACAAGAAATGTAATGTTGTAATGCTGAAATCTCACATTAGCCAAGAATATGCCTGCAAGGAGAATGAGCCAAAATACGCTTTCAGAAAAGTCAGCAAATAAAATATGTACAGCACACTATGGTTTAGTAATCCATCCCAAAGTCTATGCCAGCCAAAGAATCCCAAAAATTATTCCTCTCAGATTTGAGGGGAAAAAAATAGTGTTGTGAAAAGGCACCCCCCCCCCAAAAAAAAAAAAATGTATTCACGCGTCTGCCCCACATTTAAAAAGTCATTGGTCTCACACCTTTTGGAAAGCTTGCCATTCATAAAATTGGTTAAAAACATGACTATTCATTCCACGGCTTTGAATGCTGAATACGTAAGAACTAATTCACTATTAAAACAAAAAACTTAAGTGTAATCTATCATGGAAGTGTTGTAGTGCCTTTACAACCAATCTTGGTAGTTTGATAAGGAGTTACACTATATTTGGAAACATGAAGTAACAAAAAAATATTTTTTTTAAGAATAGAAAAACTTTGTAGATACAACATATGCCACATGGGAAATTGTTAAGTGTAGAATTTATTTAAACATGCCTCACAATCTAGCAGTCCCAGATAAGTAAGAACATAACACTTGATAAATGCCCACATGGCTGAAAAGTAATCATTTCCTTGCTGTGGCCCATGGCCTTTCCTCACACAAAATGTCATTAAAATAGACTAAGCCAATGTTGGGATACAAACAAGCATACAGAAAAGCAGGCAAACTCAACACCCAGAAGTCACCAGCAGTATCAGATAATAAATGACCTCTGTTCCCAAGCCACAATGTGAACTCTTCATATTGCATTCAACACAGTCACATTTTCCCATTTAAAAATGTAGACGGATATCTCAAGGCTGAAGGATGGACGGAGTTTGAAAAAGGTAATTAGTCAACTGCAAATGTATCAGAGTGACTTAAGACTGAATAGGTGGTCGTTGCCGTAACGGCACACCTTCGCCGAGCAGCACTGCAATCTGTGGTTGCAAATACCAGCGAAAAAAACCGGGAAAGTGGACAGTTCCTTGTCACTGGTGTGAATTGAATCCCCCTTCCCTCTTCATTTCATGCAGCCAGAAGCCAGGTTTGATGAAAAGAACAGGCTTTCTCCATGGTAACGTCAGAAAGATTTCTTCACATCGACAAGTATCGATCAGATGTTCACGAGTTTGATAACAAAACCCTCAAGTCAGCCAGATACAAACGTACCTATACCACCTACCGTGTTACCCTCTTGAATCACACCTCTCCAGTAGAAAAGCCACATTGTTGCATCAAATACAAAATAAGGTTGGGAATCTAAGCAGCAATAACTCAAAACTGTCTCCATTGCTGGCAAAGTAGAAAAAAAAAATTGTGCTGAAATACCAATGGGTTGAGAGGTTGAATCCAAGAAAAGCTTGACTGGAGACAACCGTTGTGGATGAGCAGCTAAAGCTCAGAAATGACAATTGGCCTTCATCTATTTTGCAAGTTTTTCTTTCACCCAGTGATTTCTATTGTAAGGAGGCCAAGGACCTCCCTTGGCTTTGACTGCATTAAGGTTGAAAGAATCAAATTGCATGTTCATGTCAAAGAAAATCTGAATTTTATAGAATCTAAAGCAAGCTCCGAAAACTACCTATATATTCAATTTGAAGCATTTATTTTGTGTGCTCGTGTCTAACTATGTTGTGATCTTTCTGAGAAGAAATCCTTCATAAGGGGCAAGGTCCAGAGACCAAATGTTGGAAACGGTTGCTTAGCTGACACAAAGTGCTTTTGCACATACTCGTCCACCATTGGGGGTACATTTGGGGTTCTATGTCTTCAAGTTCAGGCAGGAAGATGGGATCAAACCTGAATAGAAAGATGTCGAAAAACTTTCCAGCATGTGTCAGAAAAGCCATGTAATGACATGTTTTTTTCAGTAAGCAGGCTCTACTTTTCAGCAACAACATTTTCCATAAAGTCAAGCAGCTGCTTCCATTGGCACTTTGAAAGGGGTCCCTTCACCACACTGGAAGACAGGATGGCCTGGGCTCCCTCCATTTATTTATTTTTTTTCCCTAGTTTTGGATTCTGTTGGCAACAGTGCACTTGGTACTAACACAGACCTTCACTGGCAGTCGGGTGTGCAGCCGAGGCTTGTGTGAGCTCAACCCTGACTGTCCCTCGCACACCCCGGGGCTTTGTGAAAAATGAGACCATGGAGAATGAGATAATAACATTGTGGAATGGGAGTGTGTGAATTTGCAGCAGACTTGTGCACATGGAAATCCGCGTGTGCGCATTAGCGCGTGCGTGTGTGGCCTGTGTGGAACATAATTGTGTCTTCCCAAGTGGAAAAACTATCAATCAGGTTCACTTAATGTTGTGTCATTACTGGTAAATTAAAATTCCACAGTGATCGATAGGGTATTGACTGTCATAATACGCTTGTGCATAATGAAAAATCTCTTTTAACTAATTTCATTCCCAATGTATTCTGAATATTAATTTTATGTTTGCGTGTCCAGTGGGTAGCAACAAGATGGGCAAATTCTCAATATATTTGAAAGGGCAGACGGTTTACAAAATGGAAATGAGGTTACTGTTCACACCTCAATTAGCATTGTTTGTTGTCAGACAGCCAGACAAGACAGTGAATGGTTCCTCTTTGGATTGCCGTCGGTGACTTCAGTCAAGCTGCTGCTGATGGGTTTTTTTTTTTTTTTCTGGCTTAAACAGGGCTGATAATTGTCATGAATCAATCTAAATGGTATGTGTTTTGACACAATGACACCATGAGGGCACAGTTTACAAAACAAGGAAAAAGGACACTCTTCCACCTCATGAATATTATACTGCAAAATATTCAGAAGGAATCGTTCAATAGTGCAAGCTACATGTATGGCATGAGAGGCTACTACTAAGACTAAGGCAACAACATTTTCAAGTGAAAATTCAAACGTTTTGTTGGGTTTTGGGTGTCTGTTGACGTGACGATGTTGGTCAGAGAAGCTGAAAACGGCCCCTAAGGTGGAACTTTTTGAAAAGGCTCAGACTGCATTATCCGGTAGACGTAAGAAAACATGCTACTCCGTATGTGCACCATGGTCAACATAGTTTTTCCGCACATGCATGACGATAACAACGATGGCGACCTCCAGGGTGACCTCCATATTCTCCTGGAACTTGGTATCTTATAGTTGAATCACCTGTAAAGGCAATCTACCTTGGTTGTCTATGCATACGAACGTCCACGTACTCGCCATTGTTAATGTTTATTACAAAAAAACAAACATAAACACCCACTCATGGCCCAACATGAAAACTATACAATTTACAGCTTTTCTGTCTCTGTGAAAATGGACATAGTTTTCAAAAACATTGCTTGTAAATGTGAAACCTTTCTGTAATGAAAATGCAATGAAGCATTGTAATGTGAAACTGTGTAAATGGGGTCTAAATGCAGCATAAGTAGAATAATAGAAAATAATTTATTAGTGTGGCCTTCGAAACAAGAACATTATTCAGAAGCTACAAACACCGAGTTTCAAACACAAGTATCTGTGTGACATTTATCTGTTATGGCAATAGCATGTCCAAATGTCACTAGTATTACTTTAATTTACAGGCAGCAATCTTTATTTTTTAAGCTTTATGATCCCCTTTTACCTTTATCTTTGAGGAGTAGCACTCAGTTATTAATACAGATCAATTATTTTTTAGGTTTCCATTGTCTCTGCCTCAATAATTTCCATTATGGGAACTTGTAATGTGTGAGTGACTTTAGCGCTGCCATTTTCAAAACACCTGTTTCGTGCCAAATCACAAAGTATCAGCTGGTCTTCGCTCCATACTGTTTCCCAAGAGCCTTATAATGATGCGTTTGAAAATCCTCCTGGCTTTATTACAAAGCGCTGCTCACTCCAGAGAGGTAGGAACAGGGCAAGATAGAGATTGTGTGCGTGTGCGTGTGCGTGTGCGTGTGTGTGTGTGTGTACAGTTTGGCTGTGTTTCTTTTTTTTTGGTAATCGTGCATGTGACATAGACAGTGTGAGAGAAACCGAGCAAGGCAGATAATCTACCTGCCGTTCTGTCGGTACACTCGCTCGTAAGTGCTTCCTTGTTTCTCATTAGGACTGAGAGTGAGTGGAATTAGTGACAAAGAATGAAAGCTGTGCCTGCTTTAATATTATTGCTGATCCAATTTAACATGACTGGATTACGCTAATGTAATCATAATGCACCCAACTCAACTATTCTCTCTGAAGGTCCACCTACAAATTACCTATACAAGCTCAGTAATTAAGACAATCCAGACAATGATGACAAGATTTTCACCTGGAGCCATTCAGATTCACAACTTAATCTGTTTTTAGTATAATGTTGTTCTGTTTTATTGCATAGCAGAAGCATTTCAAGCTGTGTGGCTGAATAAGGGTTATGCAAACATTTGCAGCAAGATGGTTAAATTAAAGAGATGTATTCCAAGGACACAGACTGTTCTTCACTCTAAAATAAACTGCTCAAAACTGAGATGAGTGATTTTGTGCACATCAGCTTTGAGTACGTATGAGTGGAGCTTACAATGTATAAATCCATCGGAAACAACAAACAACTGAAGTGTAAACGCAATTCTGACAGAGAAGGGAATAAAAAATAACAGGATAAAAATAGATAACGGACCATGTTTAGGTTGGAAATCTAGGGGGAGGAATAAAATGTGGGAGAGATTATTCACTGCCGTTGACAGTGCAGTGTCAGCTTGTTATTCTTGCATACAGTATCTTGATTTCTTTTCTTTGCCTGCCATCTTTCAACTGAGGTGATTATCCTGCCAAGTCAAAGAGGGAACTTTGGGAGGGAGGGAATAGAGGAAGTGAGAGGTGTACTATGTACAGTAACAAGACAAAAAAAATTAATGATGGGTGTAATGTCGCAGTGACACGAGTAGCAGCCTCAATGCATCTCCAAAAAACTCAAATTAATAGAATTGTGTGTTGTTACGAAAGACTCCTGCAACCCTAGTTGCAGTGTGAGAGGAAACAAACTTTTCTGTTTACAGGAAAAGTGCAAATTATCTGCAGTACCAATCATATTAGTAATAATAATAATAATATTGTGGTTGTTTTGATCAGCAGCCTGGCTATTCTACAAAATACTTTTTCATTTAAGCTATAATGTGTTTTGGACACATGCACTGATTTATTTGAAGGAAAAAACAATTTAAAACTCAACCAACAGCCTCATATTTGCTGCTTAATTCAACACCAGTGAATAAGTGAAACAGTGACTGTTTAAAAATGTATAAGCACAGTTATTTGAAAGTTAGTCCTCAAATGCGGTTTGAGCTTGTTTGGCAAGACGTAGCTTTTTACATGCTGCATGTTTCAAAATTGATGTTTAGCAGCCTATGTTGTTGGAAAAATCTTCAAGATTGATAAAGTTGAGTGAAATATTGTTTACACAGAAAGAAAGTTCAACCTACTTCATATGCATCCACCACATTCCGTCAGCACAGCATTCTCTCATCTCACTACACTCCTCCGACATTGGAACTTCATCTTGACGCTGCATGTAAATTATGTGCTGTGTGATCAACACTTTTTTTTTTTTTTTTTTGCCCCGCAGGTGCACAGAGCTGATATGTGCACATGCATAGACACTTGTCGAGGGATCTTCGGTTTAATTTACAGCGACTGCCGCCAACGTCAGGTCAATATTTAAGGGAGCCATTCCCAGCAGACCTGTGACAGTTGCAAACTATTTATAGTCTTAGCTTGTAATCCAAAGTAAAAGCTTAAACTACTATACATCAGCGAGTACATTTAGCTGTCTATGAACATCAGTGTGGTTCATCATGAATTATTTAAGATGTATTAAGATGTCCAGTATTCAACTAGGGAGATCTTGTGTGGCATATACCCATGGACGCTCCACATGCATATTGCACTTTTTGGACCACAAGTTGCATTGCAAATGTTGCATTACCAGATGTACTGGTAACTCCATTGGCACCGTTAAGCCTCAGCCACCAGCTTTTTTATAACATGTGTATAAATTTGTTCCTCCATCCCTGGCCATTGTGTTTTTAGCCATCTTGGTTTTCTTCATCGCAGTAAAAACATGTCTTCAGTCCCTCACCAGTTTCCCAAATATTTGAAACCGCTTTTCTCCTGCTTGGTTTCCATTTTCCAGTGTATACATTTTTCAACTCTATTAAAAATTGCTGTCGACTTATCTCGAGGTAATATTTAGCTTGTGCTTTCAATCAAATGTGGAAGTGATAGACGGTTTTGGGTGGTAGTGGAGCAGAATCGTTTTCATCATAGAGTGCCATCTATTAGTCCCACATGGTAAGTACGAGTATATTTCAGGATATCAGTCCCTTCTTCATACAAGTCAAATGTAGACTTAAAATCCACACAGATAGGGCAGATAAACAGATACAAATTGAAAAACAAACACTGAAACAAACACACACAAATCGGTCAAGTTCCTGTTATTTCAGATCACTTTGGAATTTTCCTTAGTGTGACTGTGATACTTGTGCAGAGTTCATTTATTGAACAAATAAGACATTATTATTGTATAGTATTGAATACTTATAGCTTATTGAATCCTATTTGCAGAGACCACTTGTATCATCAGAGATTTATTCTTATTGTCAATGCTATCTAATTCTAAAAACGAATTTAGGACCATGAATCAAATACTACAATAATCCCATTCTGATCTCCCTAAAGGGTAACCCTTCAGCATTACCTGTAGTTACTGAAGGCCCTGAGCAAACGCTACAGTAATTTCCCTTTTTGACCTGGAGGAATGTCAGCACACATGTCAAAGACGGAGGAAAATTAAATAACAAAGGCTGGCACAAATTTCCCACCTGGCTTCGTGGCTTAATCTGTCACAGGGGACAGCTGGGGACACGTCCGCGCCCGTATTTACAAACCTGGATTCTGGGTTGGGCAGGCCACGAAGGACTAATTAACAGAAGTTTCTATTTTGGTGCCGGTCAAGAAAGCAAGAGTAGTATTGTACTGGGAGTTGGAGAAGCAGCCTGGCTGTGTACATAGAGCTCTGCAGGGTAAATATGGTGAAAGCTCCACAGATCGGTGGTTTGCTGTCCCCAACCACGGTGCAGTGACGCTCACCACACAGCTAAATTAATGAAAAATGAGACAAAAATAACAATGCACAGAATTATACGTTTTAGACAACAAGTCTGACATTAAATGCTTTGTAATGTTAGTTTGTAAGAGGGCAGTTCTCTGAAATGTTCACTAACCCACCCATGTATCGCTCCCAAAATGCATGAATTCCATCTGTTCATCAATCCATTGTATCTATTTGCCCATTCATCTATCCAGCAAAATGGCTGTATGGCGATGCATCTATCCGCTAGTTTCTTTGTCCACCTATCTGTTAGTTTTACAAATTTGTCTTTCAATTGATTCTTTTGTTCTAAATTGTCCATCCATCCATCCATCATACCAAGTCTCACATTTTGTTTTATATTTTGTTGTATTCAAAGCCCCTATGAGTATTTTTCATGATTTATTTGTGTTCTTTGCATCTGAAACTCGTTTCCCTCACTGCAGCATTTTTGTTTTTCTTAGTGCTGCACCTGTGTTGTCAAATTAGTGAAGCTGTTCTCTTAATTTGCTTGTATTGTGTATTTCTCTTTGTTTTCACACAATGCAGTGCTCATTGCTGCTGTACGCGGAACTGCTCATGTCCCACGTTGACTCCATTCAAGTTGATTTTGATAAATAACATCATTTGGATTTGTGCGAGGCCACCTGCACCTCAAAAGTACAACTTAAGTTTAGCTTGACTCATAAGTAATGTATCCCAAGATAAATGTGTTTGTTTTTAACTTGTCATATACAGCCTGCTGTGTACAACGTACAGATGTAAATATACAAGTAATTTGATTCTTGCAGAAGAGGCTGGAAAATAGACAGCCAAGTGCATTGCTGCCCAAAACTGTTGTTGAGCATGAGCACTTTTGAGGTTAACCTTGCCATAGTCATCAGCCTATGCTTGAGGCTTATTTTCAAAGTGACATTCTGATTACAAAATGTAATAGCAAATCAAATCAATGGGAATCCTCAGCGGCTATTCACAAAAGACACACTCTCTTGCAACTAAAATATGTTGGAATATTCTTCAGAGCTTTCAGTGAACATGTTTGGTTTTGTCATACTTCAACTATGATAGCCCACCCAACCACCAAGAAAAAACCAACTACTTTCTCCCTTTTACCTCTGTCAAAACACTTTTAATCAAACCACTGACATTGACATAATCTGCTGGCAGTTTGTGCTATGATGTAGATGTAGAGTATATATCTGAGCAAGCTATGAACACGGCATGTCTCTCCTTAGACTCCCACGAAACATGCTGCTCGATTACAAACATCCAGTCTGTACTGTATGTGGCAGTGCCAAACTGACAGATGGGTTGGCCACCCGGCGACCTCTGACATTCAACCTTCAGTGAAGTGGGGCCATGGAATCTGTCCAGTGGTCTTCATAACTCTCAAATGTTCCGCCAATATGGATGCACAACGGCGGAGCCAACATGAGCCAGATGCTGTTTCAACGGAGACCATATGACATCAGCTGATATCCCAGAGAGATTGTCTTCATAATACAGGAATTTCTCAGCGAGATACTGCATAATTGTTTTAACGTTTTAAATCAGAAGTATTTCTGGAGCATCTTTTGTGTACACAAAAATGAACCCTGTCTGAAATACGAAGGTCTTGTGAAATATGACAACCAGGTGCAACCAGAAGTGTTTCTGCACATCGACTCAGAAGAAAACACAGCACATTGGGGCACTAAGTGTTCTTCGTGCAAACTGTCTCGCCAACACAAGTTTACAGAGTGATGCAGAATCCCTGATTGTTTTGCTGCCAAGTTTTGTTATGACTGCTCACTTAATCAGCAGAGCCTATTGTGTCAGGCGTTTGACTGCTTTTGTTCGTTTAATGACCAAACCCTGAAGACACAATGGAAAATTATATTTTTGAAGAGCAGGCTAATTAGCGCTACTTATTAGAGAGACGTAACACGGGAATAACAATAGCAAAAGGAAGGCCGGGGGGTTTTGTGTGGGATGCATGCTGTGACATATCAGAGGTTTCATACATGAGCTGAAACGTGGAATAAAAAGGGGTGTCAAAACCAAAAATTACAGAGAAAGGGAAAGTGAATTTAAAGAGTACCAGAGGTGATTATTATGCAATAAAAATCCCGCCCCCTGAAAAAACAATGACTTTAAAAAAAAGGATGACTGTCGCCTGTGTACAGAAGTGGCACTGACCTTGAGGCAAAGCATCACTTGTCCTGACGTAATTGGGCTTTTTATTTTACTAGAGGGTGATTGGTTAGCGATATGAGAGCTGTAATGTTCTTAATAAATTTAATCATGTGTGTTAATGACAGAAACCTACTACTATGTTACAGTTTGTGTGTGCCTCAGGAGAGAAGCATTTAATCATGGGCACTATGACCACATACTTCACAGTTCCACAGAAGGTGAAGATATTTTTTTATTTTTTTTGCATAGCCCCTGATTTGTGTCCAGCATCAGCCTGTGATGTTGGCCCATGGACAATTGCACCACTTTGCATAGGCAAAATGGTTTTGATTGACATTAAGCTTAAAGCAAGAAAGCAACACATGGAGGAACTGGTAAACACACTGTGAGTGCCTTATTGGAGTACTTAGGTTGGGGTGGCAGTGGAGGTTGTTATTAGTGGGAGAAAGAAGGAAAAACAACACGCTCTTGACAGAGACATAGTTGCTGATATTGCCTTATGATTTCTGTCCAAATGGATGAAAAACATGTCTCAAGAAAGCTGGCAGCACTGAAGATTAACTCTTGAAAGGTCCTCAAAGCCAGAAATCTGCATTTTAAGAAACAAGGAAATAAACAAGAAAAAGCAAAAAAGATTCTGATGATCATTATATAACGGGACAGAGGGTTCAGGTTAAATCTGATTCCAGGCATCATGATTATTTAATAATTAAATAAATGACTTCAGCATCTTTGAAAAACAGATCAAAAAGGAAGCAGAGGATCTCAAATTGGGCACCCAGTACCCCTCAACACATAGACACTCATTGTCCTGTGAAGTGAGGATCAAATAGTTGGCGTAAGAACCACTCATACAACAGGAAGGCAGGGAAAGAGTGAGCAGACACCTTAATATGCCTTCACCATATGCTGTTAGCTACTGATGGATGCAGCTCTCCCCAGCTACTAGAGTAACTTATTGCATTTGCTCGTGACACTGACGTTGTTGATGAAGTTAAAGATAAGCCATCTGTTCGGTACAGCAGCCCTGCTTCACTTGCAAGAATAGAGGCGTCCAAGTACGCACGGATCTGCGTGTGCATGTCCGCCCAGATTATTGTTCCATCATATCCTTCAAGCCATCTGCATGTGCTTCGAATGGAGAGTGGAGTGTGCAATCATCTGCCATGATGACTGATGATTAAGAAAACGCTGAATACCGCCGAGGAAAAACATGAAAGGGAAAGAGTGACACACACTGCCAACGCTAGTGCAATGTAAGCAGATTTCTCAGCAACGGCTGTAGGAGTGAAGACTTACTGAATCTGTCAATCAAGTCTAATTAAAGGGAGAACGTATGCAAAGTCACACTAACAAGCTATCAGTCATATTTCTTATTAACATCTCAACCAGCTGTTGTGGAGGAAAAAGAGGAAAGAAATCAAGACCCGAGACCCACCGCGGGAAACCTGGATGGCTGTTCTCTAATGATTTGAGGTTATGACAGTTCATATGCTCTGTGTACATGAAGCCCCATTAGAGCTGTGAACTCACAATGATTGTTACAACACCTATTCCCTTACAGATACCATCAAGGTGTTCCACAGTGGAAAGAACGCCTACACACCATACCAAGATAAAATGATTACCAATGCATAGCATTATCAACTTAGAAGTCTCTTATTTCAACACAATATTTTTGCAGGGCATACAAAACACAGATGGATGCTTCAAAGTGTTGTATAATCCATGAGAAGCATTGTTCTCATCCTCTGAGAGATGAGAGGGGGGAAAAAAGAAAGGCGAGGAAGAATCCACACCGGAGTCTTCCAAAGCCTTGGATAATGTCCGGGTTTGCCTTTTATATTTTGTTTTTTGTTTTTGTTTTTTTTACCCAAGCACAGATCTACTTTTAGACTTCAACAGCATAATGGTATTTGCTTAACCGAGCAGCCAGCAATCAGTCTCCTCTCTGCCAGTGTCATATCACTGATCAAGTGTGGCTCAGTTCCTGTCTGAAAGGAGGGCTGCCAGACATAATGCAATAATAACGGGTGCGCAGCTTGTCTAAGAGAACCCAGGTCCTATTTCACCACTGACGATACCGGAATGAACTCTTTGTGCTCTTTCGTTCTCATTCTCCTTCCATTTACCAGCACCGAAGCCCTCAAGCTTCCAAGGGCATAATGAGCCAATTGTAATTCCTTTACTATTCTGTACATCTTTCAATACAAAGCTATATACGGCTTTGTATTGAAAGGTGTACAGAGTTGGGGGCAATAAAGAAAAAAGAAGAAAAAAACACTATGTTTCTCATCCAGGTCAAAAAGCGAAGCTTGGAGTATTATGCAACACAGAATCATGTTTCAAATATTGCTTATTTTGTGATGACACGGACAACTGGCTATTCTAAAAATAGAGTGCACATAAGGAAAAGTTCGTACAAGGCACATGTCTCAAAGAGTAGAGAGCCGGACCAGCCCAGCCCATCTTTATCTTCCCCCTCACATCATTGGCATAGAAAAATGTGGCTGCAAACTGTCTGAATGGAAACATTTGAATTGAATAAAGAAAAGCTAAACGAGAGCACTAATTCACTATGTCTGCAATTACCACTATTATTAAAGATAAACTTCTCAAAAGCAGATATCCTCCTACTGCATTTGAAGCTTTGACAGCAATTTCGCTTTGATGTAATATGAACCACTGACCTTGAAAGAAGGCAAATGAATCAGCGAGACGCAATGTGTTAAAAAATCTAACAGCTTTTTGTCTCGTCAAAGAGCACTCCTCTTATCCGACATAGTGGACGTGAACCTGCACTGCTCCCCCACAGATGCCTAGTGTGATGTTTGACAGATTTCTCCCTCTCCAGCTAGGCTCACAGTAAATGTCCATCTGGCAGCTTCCCATGGGTACTTATTATTCTCAGCTAGCCAGGGGTTTTCTGTTTCCGAGCAGTCAGCCAGCGCGTGCCTCAAAGAGTGGAGAGCCGGACCAGAACTGCTTGCAGATGCTCTGCCGGGTAGCCAAACTGCGCTGGTGTAGTGGCACGGCGCTGAGTTTTCAATTACACAATAAGGTGGCACCTCTCCAAAGCTGGACAAGTACGAAAAGTCAAGTGCGTTGAGGAAATCCAGGCATGTGAGACCAAACACCGGTCACGAAAGAGTGACATCAAGACATGCCAGCTTTTTTGTTGTTTTTTTGTTTTTTTCCACTCTCAATATACTTGCTCCACCTTGGAGATGAGATGATTGATTTTCCCCTTCTGAACAGATGCTTGGAGCCATGGGTACTGCTGAAAGGTCCTGCTGTCCTGCTCCGACACCTCACTATGGCAGATTCAGTCATGCAGTTGACCTCTATCACACTCCTGCACCCTGCTGCGCGTTTCTAAAAACAGCCCGACAAGACATAGGATGCTAGACTTGTCTTCATGTTCAGCAGCAAAGGGACGTTTATAGACATCTTTCTATACGTTTGCTCACTCTGCCGGTCTGCTGTCAGCCTTGTTTACTGGTGTTGCAATCCACCTATTGTGCTTGTAATTCTTCCGCAATAAAGTTTAGCTGTTTAGCACCACAGCAGAAACAAAGTAGGATGAGAAGCGATTTAGTTTTTATGTTGACAAAAGGACAATCATACCCCCCCATCACAGTAACTAAAACTACTCCAACATCATACTGAACACTCCACAATAAATAATTGTAAGTTACAATATGATTAAAGCTGGGATGAAGAGAGTGAATTTCAACAAATAAATCGACACAAAGCTTCAAAGCTTGGTTTACTTTCCAAACTTTTTAAAGTAGTAACCATGCAGTTAACCAAGCTGATGCAGCCTTTTATTTCCCCATCGTTGCTTAAGATAACTGTGAAATATGGATTTCTAAAAAAAACCTTTGATGGTGTGACATTTTTTTTGAATTGCTACGAGAAAGTTAAAAAAAATATCCAATGTCATCCCCAAAAGAACCAGACATAACATCCTGAAAAGAGAGTGAGGTGAAAACAGATGAGTTGGTCACTGAAGAGGTTAAAGCCTTCAGCACAAGTGATCTGGAGTCTCTTCACCATATGGACCCAGTCCACACTTCCAGGGGTTTAATGTTGACACATGGATCTCGCGAAACAGCGGAGGGGTTCGCAGCTTAACATGTGAGAGATTTTCCACACACTCACCACAGTGTGGAAACAAACACCATCCGTTCTATGCTTGTTTAAGTCAACACTGCCGGCGTATTCTTTGAACAATCTGGGCCATTTTATTCTCATTTGAATAAAATTCAAATTGAAGGCACAGAGCACACAAGCCGCTCGCCAAAAGAAGAGGAGGGAAAAAAAAAAAAAAAAAGTACCATTGTGTATTCTCAAGAACACATGTGGGAAAGTGGAATGGGTGAGGATTGCAGAACATTGCATACCTTACTGAGCAAACAGCAGCATCTTTGTGCCACTCTGACTCCTCCCTCCCTCACTGCTCTATAGTTATGCATTCACATCACTCCCAAAGACACATGACAGCTCAAACATAACTGTCACTCCCGGGTACAGTTGTTGAAACAAAACGAAAAAAAATAATATTCTGAGTCTTACCTAGTGTGGAATCGTTGGTCACATCTGTAAGCAGGCCATTGGTGAAAAGAGGGGGAAGTGGGGAGGGAGGGAGAAAGAGAGAGAAAAAGAAATGTCAGCAAATTACAATGTACGGCAGGCTAAACTTCAATGCGGGCTGTGGCTGTCACCAGCTCCCCTGAAAAATGATGGTCTCCCGGCATTGTACAGGCTTGAGGTTAAGAATAGTCCCTGTCAGGAGGGGCACATCATTTATTAATCGGGGGACATGAAACGTCTCAGATAGTCTCTCCTGAGGATTCCAAGTTTGCACAACTTGCATTAATATTTGTCAGTGTTTCACGAATTCCATGGTGGAAGCAGAAAGGATGTAAGCAGAAACCTAATCTATTAAACACAAGTCAGTGTTTTGTTTTTTGGTTTTTTTGGTATTTTGCATTTTGCACTGGTGGAACTCAGCCACTGAATAAACACATGCACTCACACAAATATACACCAAAGTGCTCCCCTCTCTCCATATGTCTCAGAGGTAATTTAGCAGCCCTCAGATATCTTTCACCCAGTGTGCCTGGGCCTTTGCTACATTTCCCTGAGCTTGTTAGCTTGACAGCGGACATCCACGGCTCCGAAGGCATAATAAAATGGCAGTTCAGTTTGCCCCAAAAAGACCTTAGTGTGCCCCAGACCAGTCCAGTAAAAAACAACAACAAAAAAACATCTATAATGGTTCAACATTTAGTAATGTCTTGGAAACATGTTTTAAAAGAGATTTTAAAACACTCAGTCTCCTTGGTTAGTTTCTTGCAGAACCTCTCTGGCACCCTGAGAAATGCTAGATTTCCATTACAGTATCCATTTTTTTCCCTTTTTTTTATTTTTACATTGAAAGTGGTCCCTCTATGAATGTAGTCTCTTAAAGTGCAGTTTTGCCTTCTTGTAATTGTGCAATAAAGCAAGGAAATGGAGTGAACTGTGGAAGGGAAACAGTAGGCCCTTGCACTAATTCGAACCTGCCATTGCTTACGATGCAGTGTGGTTGTGTTGCTAAGCAGAATTTACCGGCCTCATGATTTATCACCAGTGATGTTTATCCCCCTCTGCATTCATTTACATTTTCGGTAGGCATACAGCAAATCCCCCAAGGAGGATCAACGGCGAGTGAATGTGATTGCAATATCTGTTTTGCACGTGAGAACAAATGTATTTCCAGTCAAAAAAGAAGGGGGAAGACCGGGGTTCAAGCTCAGCGATGCTCATTACCATTCTGTCTGACACACATTCACACTCACTGCTACTGTTGTTGCTAAACAGTGAACTCAGCTGAGGACCTTGAAGCTTCATGCGGGGAAAATTGGGCCCAGGGGAGGAGGAGGAGGGTGGCAGGACTGATGTCAGACTTCAAGAGCCACAAGAAACACCTGGGGTTTCAATGACATTAGCATGCGTGTCATTTTGCGGAGAAGAGCTCAAGCTATCCAAAGAGGCACGACTGAAAGGAATCAATGAAAATGAAGTTGCATGGGGTAAAAGTCTAAATGTGATACGTAGTGGGTGGAGTTGAAAACTTGAGACAACCATGGCGCATACAAGTGAGGCTGAAGAACATATTACAAGGAGGACAGAAATCGTTGCTATGTCAAGAGGTATGCTGAAATGTTCTCCAACTGAGTGAGTTGTTCATGCCAAAAACAAGAAATTCTACACTCTCAACCATTCCATATTTCTGACCATCTAATCACATTTTGTGCTTTTAATAGGGGAACTGTTTGCAGTGCAGTGAAGATTATTGATTTTTCCCCAAGTCCTGTGGTGGAAATTTGGGTGCCTGGCCAATCAAAACCCGCGGAGGTAGCGTGGGCCTAAGTGGATTAGACTTGTGAGGATGGTAGAGGGGGAATCTGGAGGGAGAAACTGAAGCTCGGGTGGCTTCAATAAACCCACTCTGTGAACCAGGAAATAGATGGAAGACGGAGACACTTTTTTTCCCCCCCACCCTCTCTTACCCTCCTGTTTTAAGCAGATAAGCTGCTTCCAGCGTCTTAGTTATGCTGTGCAGAACTCACAACACAATATGGAAAGTTTTTACAAGGCAAAGAAAAGGACAGAAGCTGAGAAGTCTATTCTTCATGTTGTCTTTTCTCTGTTGACAAGAGGGATTTGGGGATGTTTGGAGTGGTCACTGCTGGAAGGAATTACAAAAAAGTCTTAGTGATGTGACACAGCGAGCGTGCTACTGCTCACACGTGGGTGTTAGTGGGGGTCTGGGCTCAGTTTCATCAACTTTTGCCTTGACTAAGTATTACAATGAGCTGAAACAGCTATGGCATGATGAGTAGCTGGCAGCATCACCACACGAGCCCTTTTAACTTTTGTTTGAGATTCAAGGGGTTTCTTTTTTGTATGTAATGGAAGTGACAGTTTTATTAGGCAGTTTTCCATTTATATTATGCCACCTCACCATGGCACCACTTGTTCCAAAAAGATTTAGGAAGTAGTTGTGTGTGCAATACAGATGAAATACATCACAAATGCAACACAGTTGCGACACAAATATTCATTATAGTCATTGCTCTACTTTGTTGCTCACTGTGCAAAGTAATTGGGTTCTCTACTTTTGTGTTATGCCATAACATTTCGCCAGTCATCCGTCACTTACTTGCAGTTTGCATTCTTCCTTTTGATAAGATGGACATACTTCATGATCTTTCCGCTGTCCCCAGTATATTGCATTTGCAATAATTCAAGATAAATTCAACAAAGCTCTGCAAAATGGGCAGGAACTCAATTTGTCCACATTCAATGCAATAACACCACTGACAAACACTCACTGCTGTGCCTTTGACTTTATTTTAATGAAAGCTCAAACCTCCCAAAAAGTAATTTTGGTTTGAACAAAAATGCGATGCCGTCGATTGCCATCCAGCCCTTTTTCCACACAAAATAATTGTGTGATTGCCCTATCCAGAAGCTGATGAGCCCTTGAGAGCACAGGAACTTTTCTCATACATGACATTAACAAAGCATCAGCGGGCCATAGATCCTCTATACTGGCTTCAAAAGCACTATTAGATCAGAACAACCAGACACTCATTTTCACTGAAACTGTTGGGGCAGTAGGTATGAGCAAGAATGCAGTTAGATTAGAGTATATTGTAGCACCTGGATCCCTTGGAAAGTTCTTTAGATTTCCAAAAAAACAATTCAGCAGGATATGTTGTCCGTGTCAACCCATCAATATGGACATCAAGCAATCCATTAGTAAAGCTAATACTAGGCTGTGCTCACAAAAAAGGAAACTTGCATGTTTTTTTAAGTCACATTGAATGTTTTGGTTTTCAAGGTAATTAAGAACAAAACTGCAGCAGAAGAAGAGTGGTTGGACATCTGCACCTATTTACAATATGCAGTAATTTCCAATATTTTTGGCAAGTCACTACATGACTCGTTTTTAAGAGGCAACACTCAAAAAATCCTTATCCCTTTGACCTCCAACGTTTGACCATTTCCACAATAAATAAAATAAATAAATTGCATAAAAGGCAGCAGTATTTCATCACAGAAAAAAAAATCTAGGTATTTTGACCCCATTGATCACAGAGAAATCTCCTTGAGGGATTGTCTTTCCTGAAATAATACAGCAAAGCCAGCCTCAGACTATCAGAGCCAGCACAGAAAGAGCACCAAAAAGAGACATTTTCTGGGAGGGACACGAGGTGAAGTAGTCTGCACAGATTGTGCTTTTGTATCATTCTCACTGTCCTTTTTATACAATAAACTCAAGGTAAACACCATCCTTAACAGCTGTGGAGGGCACAGTCATATCTGTCCTGTCAAGTGCATGAGGTCTTTCCAAAGTTGTGTGCTGTAAGGGGAAACTATTGTACAATGGGCAAATACTTTTTATTGATCCCAAAGAAAATTCAAGGAATGCTTTGAAAATGAAAGGTAGGTTTGACTGTGCTGAAATCAACATTTCTTAAATGAATTTATTACATAGAAAAGTGATGCATCCTATGTAATTACTCCATTAAACTAGTGGTTATAAGAAAACATGCAAGCAATTTAATGGTGGTAAAGAAAAAAAAAAAGTCTTGATTCTACCGGAAATGTTTCATGAAAATGGAAATGTGGAATATTTCTATCATCTTGCCACTAATGTTTTAGAAATTTTGCTATTTGTCTACACAATGCATTTTGCTTATGTGTGCAGAAAAGAAACATGGCAACAGAGATTAACCTTTGTTCAGGAATTTGGATTAAACCTAAAGAGACATCATTTGCCCTTGGCAGGATATTTGGGCTAGGGTGCGGTACATCAAGTCCTCTGAGACTTTGTCGCTCTTGGACAAGGACATCCGTTTTCTCGAGGGATATTCTTTTTGACACAGCTGGTCTTGACTTTCCTCATTCATCACATGGCAGGCGGTGCCGTGGACTTGATGAGGACAACACTATATTTAAGAGAATCAGAGAAGTGTTTTTTTTTCTTCTCACTGATAACCAATAACAGCCACTCATACATTCAAATGAATGTCTTCAGTTTTGTGATCCAAGCAAACACAGCCAACAGTAATACTGATGACTTTGATCTAATTGCCATCAGACTGGTACAGCAATAAATACAGACTATGCTCATAATTTGCAGATTTTCCTTCCAGCAATTCCAAATCATCCACAATAACTCCAGCGATATTGTTAGAAATAATTCATCATCTGCTGGCGTAGCCTTTAGAGAGGTTCCACAAAAAGTTACTTTATCACCACAGTAAATCTGTTAATGTTCGACCGGGCTGTTAATATCAGGTGGAAATTCTGTCAAACCTTCAATGTGCTGATTTGCTTTCAGACTGATCATGTCCTCCCTTCCAATTTTCTGTTTCTAAGAAATAAGGGAGTGAAGGTGATCAGAGTGGCAGGGAAATTTGTCACTGAGGTCATTTAAATGGAAAAAAGCTTCACTTTCTGATCTTGATCAGTATTTCATCCTCTCTTCTGTCTATAACCTTATCTAGAAATATCTCCTGCTTGGTATTCTCACTATTAATAGGCAAATATTGTGTGAAATGTGGCATTTAAAGTTTGGCCTCATAGTATATATTTCAATGTACGATTAAATGCTTGTTTTGTGACCCACAGTCCATATACTATAAATTGGGATTTAATACCTTACAAATGAATAAATTGTAGTGTGAATTGTGTAGGCTAAATCTTTCCGACAACGTTTGCAATTTGTAAAATTAGCCTTGCTATTTGTAATTTGAAGGTGTTTAAACCTTCATGAAAGTGGCCACAAGTGCTTCTTTAATTTCCATAGACATCCACAATGATTCACTGATCGTCAGTGGAATTATAGCTATTTTCTTTTCTTGTTTTATTCAGTGACAAAGGGAACCACATGCACAGTAAAAACAGAGCGAAACAAAAAGAGAGAGAATTCATCCTCCATAATGGCTGCAGGACTGAGTAGCCACTAATTGGAAATCAAAAGGAATGGAGCTGGAAGGCAGCCGAGAAGGAAGAGTGGAACCTCAAGCGTCTGTTGTCAGTCAATTTAGACCATGACAAAAAAGACTTGGTTCCTTGTGTCGCCATTTAACCTATTCACCAGTGTGGAATAAGAGCAGCTGCTTTTTTACAGTACCACATAATGGGACAAAATGGCTCTGACTGGCCGGGCTCCAGCAAGCTGCAAAAAGGCCCCAATGCAGAAACGGGAGGAGGTGTGAAACAGACATCACTGAAGAGAGAACACTGCTGCCATGTTATCATTGATACTGAGAGAAAGAGGGAGAGCTCACACTCTTCCATCTGAGCTGAAATAAACATCGCTTCTCTCTCTCCTGCAACAAAGAAATACAGAGAGCCATGACAGAGGCTGCAGATGGCCCAGGCTCACACAGACTGCAGAAGTATCTCAAAGTTTGCACGAGTCAGACGAGAAGCCAGATCGGCTCTGTAACTGAGGCTGTTCATGGAGTGTAAGGAAAAATAAATAAATAAATAAATAAAAACATTGCTCACTTGTTTTTAATCTCTCTTCAAGTTGAGGTGTGAATAAGTATTTTGTGAGTGACAGCTTGATGAGCGCAGTTATAGAAACTCCAAACTTCATCAGGCAGTTGTCAGACTCGGGGCTGTCCGGTTTAAAGGCTGCTCAGGCATGACAGGACGGCAGCCAGTTATGCTTATGTTCACACTGCAGCAGATGTTCTGTTGCTGTTGCAGCTGTCTCCCATTTGAGAACAGACGTGCTCTGCTCTGTACATCTCAATCCGCATTTTTTTTTTTATACTATCCTATTATTTATTGTCAAACCTTAGGTCAAACTAAACCCAAATTAGATGATGACAGATGAGCTAATGACTATGAATCATACACTTCTTTTCCCCCAAACATTTGTAATTTTGTTTCAAATCAATTTCGATATAATTTTACAAATGTATATATATATTTTTTTTTTTTTTTTTTTTGTGGGGGGGGGCTTTTTCCATGCAAAGAAAGAATATAAAATTGAAAAATAAGCACTGAATGAGTGAACAGAATGAAATCAAATGGTCTGATGTATTATGTCAGGAGTGTTGCCTACCCTGTTGTGTTAAAAAGGGAGGGAGGCATAGAGGGGATTTAAGGGACTTTTTCAAATGCCGCTTTTTTTTTTTTTTTTTTTTAAGAATTCAGCCAGGCAGACCTTGATGAGTGATCAGAAGTTGGGAGATCAGAGACCCGTGGGCTCTATGCTGAGTTCTGACCCTGAGTTCAGCTACGTAGAGCTGGTATAAAGGCTCTCTTGCCTGAGGAGAAGTAGCGGGAAGGACAGAATGGAAAGAAAGAAATAAAAACGGGGAGAGGCAATCGCCTTGATGCCGCTAGCAGAGCAGTGCTGGCTTGGCCCTTCATATCCGCTACTTGTGAAGATGGGGGAAACCCTCAGGGTAGTCGTATGTTGACTGGTGCGATCAAGGCCGGCTAAACGCAAGTTGTTTCTTCAGGCTCTGCTGTGAGTTGGTGGAGCTGAATCAGAAGGTTTAATGATATTTGACACTCAACTCCCAACTCACAAATCAGGTTCCTAAACATTGGCCTCACACTGTGAGAAAACCATTAACATAGGTCACGAGGATACGCCTGAAAATTGACTGCATTTCCAATTGAAATTTATCGGGTCCAAGATCACAGTCATTTACGGCCTGATTGCACAGCAAACGCTCCCGATGACCTAAAAAGCTTGTACAAAGGAGTTCTTTAAATCTCTGACTCAAACAGATAATTAGGCATAATGAGTAAACAATGTGGTCGCAAGATGTGAGCATGCTTATTGCTTTTTAATTGTGTTTGTCTCAGTGCACCCAGCAAATTCTGAGAGCCGCGGTACCTGTGTGCGCCGGCCCATGTGAGGCCAGGTGCAGTCATTACCACGGGACAGATGGATCAGCAGAAGTGGTGCTCGTTTCCCTTGCAAGGCAACACGGTGGCTGCCATATGTAAGCTCATCATTAAAACTGACCTTTGACCCTCCAGCGGGTGCCCGCCATTCTAATCGAGTTAATTAAGGCTGTCCACCGGTGTGGAGGATGTGGTATTTTCCCTCTGTTTGTAGATGTTATTGCTTTGTGAGGAGAGTAATAATAATAATGTGTGTGTGTGTGTGTGTGTGTATGTGTGTGTGTGTGTGTGTGTGTGCGTGTGCGTGTGTGTGCGCGTACTAACGTGCAACATGTCGTTTGTGCCTGCGTCCATGCGTGTGTGTTCGAGGGAGTGCACATTTGCGCACTTATACGTGCCATTCCCCGTGTTATCAGGCGCATGCGTGTGACTCCGATGTCAGGCGTGTTTAAGTTTGGGAGCTTCTTTTAATATTGCCAATGCAGCTCCTTTGAAAATTCATTAAAGTCCCTTCGACCCCGCTGCCATCTGTGCGAGCGGGAGTGGTGGGAGGCGTGCGAGAGAAGCAGCTGGGGAGAACGGGAAGATGAAAATTCTGACACGGGCAAAAGCGCGCGGGCAAGCCCCCGGACACAGACTGGAGAGCCACTGATATGCCAGCTTTGAACTGCTATTTATTTATTCCTAAACCTTATCCAAAGGTTGGATTCAAATTTAGATGCTGAGATAAAGACTGCTGGTAGGGCTCACATCTTGCCCTGATTGAAATCTGAAAGACAAATGGCAAGTGCTATATGCAACTGTGACGCTAATAAAATCAAAAGAAGAAGAAGAAAAAAACAATTCCTTAGAGGTCTAATTAAAAATGCTGCACAGATTGCTTAGTGACATGTTAAAATGTAATTAACTCCACAATTACATATAGTATACTACCAGAGAAGAGAGCCTCCCAATTATAGCCATGGATCTCCACTGTTGATGTGGATTACATACACACAAACACAGCCAAGCCAGATCATCATCATATACAGGGATTTAATGACTTAATTCACATTTGGGATGTTTATGCTTGCGTGTCCAACACTTAGCCTCCTGATTTAAGCTTCAATTACATTCAGCAGAAAAAGTCGTTATCCATGGGACTCCTCTATAACGACTGGCAGTCACACTGCCGAAGAGCTTGATTGGCACCTTGGCTGGCACGCTTGCTCGGACTATCTTCACTGACTGTCATCTCAAAGCCAGTTACTTTGCACAATAAAGCAATATCAGTTGCAGTGTTTATGCCCTGTAATCACTTCCTCCAACACCTGATCTCCTCTTCATAAACTGAGTGTGCTGACATTATTGCTGTTATAGCCAGAAATATGGAGCTATGTATTATGCATTAACAATAATCTCCCAGAGGGAAGGCGCACACACGCGCACACACACACGCACACCCGCACACACACACACGCTTTCACGTGCTAACTGACGAACATGTGCAGGTATGCTGTAAACGCATGATGCATGCTGGTGAGAAAAAAAAAGAAGCACACCCAGACACATACACACATCTTCCTGTTTTGTCTTTTCCTGAAATGACTACACACACACACACACACACACACACACACACACACACACACACACACACACACACACACACACACACACACACACACACACACACACACACACACACACACACACACACACACACACACACACACACACACACACACACACACACACACACTCTTCCGGAAGCATAAAGGTGTAATAGAGGCTGCCTGCACTTTGCCTTGTATCTCCTTCTTTGACACTAATCAACACCTCTTCTGCTATTAAAAATTCCTCTCCATGCCTTTTGATCTGCTAACTATCTCATTTACATGACTGGCGCTCAGCAAACCGGCCTGGTGCTGGGAGGGTGTGATGAGGTAAGTCGGGGCTGGTAGAGGTGAGAGGGAAGAAAGGAAGGTGGAGAGCAAAACCAGTTCAGAAAGAAGACAATGGCTGCCTTAAGGTACAAAGGATGCACAAATTAATATTTATTTAATACTGCATGTAACACAGCTTAAATGGTTTTGACAGGCTAAAAATAAGGCGGCTAAAACGATGCAATGGGGAAAAACACCAGAGCCTTTGTGTTCTCTTTCCTCCACCTTTCTTCTTCTCCCCATCCACCCTCCTCTCTTTCTCCTCTTGGCTGACTTTGTGTAGCGCCGTGGGGCTCCGAGTGAGCCCGAGCCGCTTTGGCAAGAACTGCAAGACTGGACGGCATTGAAAAGGCTGGGATAGTGCATCCAGACGATGGGCATAGCTGGGCAGGCGCTCAGGAACAGGGGGGGTTGACGAGAGAGCGGAAGGTAGTCAGAAGATGCAGGAGAGAAAGAGGGAGAGAGAGAGAGAGAGAGGGAGGGGGGGAGACAGGGAAGTTGCGGAAACCATTGTAGGTGGTTTCAATCATTCTAATGCCATCTGTTCCACTCCATTTTTTGCACTGACAATGGATATTTTCCCTGGTGAGATGAGAGGAGTCTGCGTGTGAGCGTGTGCATGTGACAATGAGAGACAGTGAAGGACAGAGGTGTGTGTGATCACAGATGCCAATATATTTATCTTGTCTGCCCTGTACAATTAAACGGTGCAACCCAGTATCTCATTGAAAGGCTCCAGATTCTATTCCTCATCAGTGTGAGCGAATTTGCTCATTGTCGTAAATCAGTGAAAAAATTCTGGAAAATGCCAATCTCCAAATTTAAAGCAACTTCCTCGGAGACCGAAAGGGAGCTTAGCTAAGGGGCAAAACCTCACAAGATTAAACAATTATTGGTGCACTATTGAGATTGGGAATTTCAATAGAGTGGTTATTAGCATAAATCACCATAAATACACCTTAATAGTTAAGGTTGTAAACCTGTTCATGTTTGATGTTAGCACAAGAAACCTCAGATGAGGCTATATCAAACAGCTATACATATATTGATCTTCTCACTCTTACTGTGCCTGAAGTAATGACATTGATTTGGTTCATCCTTTTGTAATCAGAAATATTTGTGCAACAAAAAAATGTAATAAAAAAAAGTATTCACTGAGCAGAACAGAATATTTCTTATCTTCCATCTCTATACTAGATTTTTTAGATCAAATGCCCTCATTTTTTTTCGGTCTTCTAGATTTTAGAGATTGTATTGATGAAATTGTAGTTTGGTTTTTTGTGTGTTTTTTTATCATGTAGCAACATCAAAACACATTATAGCCTAAATAATGGAAAATATTAGTATAATGCATTGTTTATCTATTAACAGTCCTGCAAATATCTGGCATGAGGTCATGGATTACCTTAGGGCCTGTACTTTTGTCACTGACATACTGGATTAACACCATGAAATGTGTATCTTGGGTACAATACCTGGAGTTTGAGTGAGATTATTACTCATGACTTGCATTGTATATGTTTAAGAATAACTTCTCTTTCCATGATACAAACTGTCTTAACCTTCGCCGATTTGGTGGTTTCAAATGTTACGTTTGCACCAAACGGTGCCTCTACTGGCAAAGCAAAAAATTAACTCTTATTAACTCTGAACTCATGCCTTATTTTTTAAAAAGGATCTTGGAATGAAGCGTTTCTGTCATATACATATAAACGTAAATCATTTTCAAAGTGTTACAGTGTAAACGGGGGCTTAATCTGGGCTAAACTGAATGAGTGAGTCATTACACTAACCCACACAGTGCTGATGTCCAACTGAATTAGACATTGAAAAATAAGGCATTCATTATTTTTCCAAGTAACTAATTAGTCTTTAGTTTTTCAAAGAACCCATGATGTAACTCCAAGTAACTGTCATCTGGGATTAATTTGAAGTAAATTGAAAAACACTGTGCATTCTACGTGAAACCATGAGAGCTCAACTCTGTGGTCAAGCCTCTTTACCGCTGTGAAACGGCTCCTGTTGAATGAGATGTGTGTGACAGGGGGAGACAGAAACAGCGTGGCTGAAAGTGAACCAGATAACACAGCAGCCAAAGCAGCAGCACACATGTTAAACATAAAGTTGGAAGTCGTAGGCTTGAAAAACAGAAACTTCTGTAAGAATTTTTCTTCAGAGGATTTAGTTTTTCTTTTTTTATATATATTTGAGAACATTTTAGAAACTGTGACTTTCTTATTTTACAAAAAATGTCCTACTTAATTGAAGATGGTGTGTGCAATTGCTCCTTTTGCTCTGCAGTTGCTGGGTTACGGTATTTCAAGCTGGACAGTTGGTGGTACGACTGTCTGCTGGACAATACCAAGTGTAGCCCATGTGCCTAAAAAATGGTAAATGCTAAGAACTAATTTTAGCATTCAGCCCTCTCCCATTTGCGAGACGTATTGCACCTGGTGTCATTTGTCTGGCTGGGCACGGGTACCTTCATCTTCTGGGCACTTAACTCATGTTTCTCCTGTGCTTAAACATGCATGAAGTTATTACAGCGCTCCCCGCTGACGTCCAGCCCTGACAGTCTCTCTCTCTCTTTCTCATTTGCTCCTTCACCTGGATCCATTTCTGTCACCTCCTGCGTTTGTCTCTTCATGAGCTCGGCCCAAGTTTTCTTTTTTTCCCCCCCTTCTCCACCTCCTCCTTATCCTCCCCGTCTTCTCTCTCTTCATTACCTCCCCTGCAGTGTCCTGCTTTTTTTATAAGTCTGTTTCTCTCCTGAATAAAAGCCAGCAATGAAACCCCCTCTTCGTGTCATCATGCTCAAAAATCCAACTCTTCAAGATAAAAGGCTACTGAAAGTAATGCCAGCATTAGGGTTTCCTATTTCACAGCGTTTCAGTTCTGAGAGGTCAGTGAATCTGCGTGATGCGGAATATTGAATATAAGGAAAGGGAAGTGCCATACTGTTTTTTCAGCATGTTTGCTCAGTGAATGCGGTGTTATTGGATCTACAAGTTTGCCATCGCAGTTCAGGGAAAAGGCCACCTCCGCCTCATGCTGCACCTCCTGAAGAAATTGAGAGAGAATTAATGTTGAAAATCCGGGGGAATATAAACAGAGAGGAATGTGTAGAATAGGAGACTAGGCAGAGAAAGTTCACCACTTAAAAACAAAAAGCTGACATAACAGCAGAGAGACTCGATACAAAAATGAATATATGAATAGATATAGTTTTACGCATCACGTCACAACAGTAGACTTAGAACAGAACTACAAGTTTACAGCAAAACTGGCAAATCTGTGAGATTTAATTAGCTACACCAGCACACAAACACACGCGGTGACAACAGTTGCTTGCTGATATTTGCCCAACTAAGCTCAGTGTGTTGGTTTACTAGCGTTTAGGGCTAATTAGCATTAAACAGGAAGTGCTGCAAAGACTGAAGATGTGAATGAAGCACCTACGTTATTGCAGAATATCCTAAGGGGAGTATAAAAGTTTGATGGGAAGACACTTTACAGAAAACCACAAACATCAGGCTAATAGGCGCTCATAAGAGTCATTTAATTGCAAGAAAAGAAAGGTACAAATGGATGTAACACAGTGGTTCACAATCCAGGGTCTTTGAGGCCCTTATGGGTTAGGGGTGTCACCCAAGATCTGTGGGGGTGCCTGAGGCTGTGCCTGCTTTAAGGTTGGCAAAATACTCGCATGTCTACAAAAAGAACATAAAACACTTTCTTGAATCTTGAATAATTTCAATCTTGATTTCGTGGTTCATTTATAATTTTTGGGTCAAAATCATTTTACTCCATGTATTTTATTACATGAGTGCGTTTTTTACTCTCTCACTGTTCAATACAGCTTTCCTTTGGAAATAAATTACAAAGTTATCTCCATCATTGTATTTTTTTTTTCCAACAGCACAATTTGCGGAATGTAAGCAATCAGCTTAAATTCCAATCCAATTAAAATCGTGTCATGTCAACACTTTAATCTGATGGGCCTCTATCCGATTAACATTATGATCTGATTGGAGGATGTGGTGTAATTTTGATTGATTCAATCACAGTCCACGTCGATTTCACATTCAATTGCTTCCCACGGTCAGTGCTTCAAATGCCTATCTGATATGTGATTCACCGCACATCTCTTCATCTCTTTCTGATCAGACTTTGTGCAAGGAGAATGTTTCTTGGGTGCTTCAGTTTCAAAAGAAGTGCAACATCCTCAATTTGTCCAAGTTTTACTCTTCAGAGAAAAGCTGGGATTAAGAGCATGTCAAGTGTCAAAGTGCAAAGCATTATGGGGTTGATCCATTGGTTGAATGATATTCTTTTCTTGAATAACCCTGCACCTGTATCCAACAACTTTACGTACTGATAATGTTGACGGGACTATATGATCGATCAAGCAGAAAGAGTTCAATCAGACTGACAAAATAGTGACCATGTAAACACAATTCAAATGCATTCACAAATTTCAAACTAAATGGAAAGACAATTGCATTAAAAAAAAAAATCCTGTTGCATATCGATCAGTAAATCCCATGTCCAACGAATGACACATTTGTAACAGCCATAATTAAATGGAACAGACATAATAGGAACGCTTAACCACATTGAAATGTTGTCCTGTGAATATAACATCGATGACAATAGAAGGGGGTAGCTGCAGGGTGACAAGTAAGCCAGGTATCATTAATGATGGAGCGGTTCTGGGGCAGCAAGACGTTACAAATCCATGGCCTCATTAAAACAAATGCTTTATGTTGTCAGCTCGAAGAATATAGGCTGCCGCTGTCCTTCCACGTGTGAAGAATATGTTTACTTTTTTCCCCACTATTATCTGCTGAAATGTCGCCGGTCAGGTAAAAGAAAAAAGAAAAAAGCTTTGACATCCACATGACACTACACAAAAATTCAGGGACTCACCAAAGTCATGAGGATTAATTTTGATTGACCGTGAAAGTCTGAACAATATTGCCTCTTTTTTTGCGGATATATTGCTTTATCTTGAGTCATTGAACTTGCACAGCTGTAAAAACCACTTAATAAAATGGTAGCCGTGTTCACAATAGTCATGACTAACCAAAAACTGGCTCTAATGCCAACTGAGCAGTACAGTCTCACCGCACGCCATCAATAGGTACATTACTCCAACCTCCCAATGTGCTGCTCTTTCAGCAATCTGGATGGTAAACAATGAGGCTGCTTAAGGCTAGGAAGTAGTCTGCTGGGACCCAATTCCACCTAATAGTCTAATTAAAGCCATTGATTGCTTGTATAAGCACACATAAGCAGTGGACATTGCCTGCTAACAACCACCCAGAGGACCAGTAATTAGCACAAAATCTGAGCTATGTTTAACACCAGTCATAGTTTCACTCCCCTCATTTGCTGGGCGGCTGCAGTTTTGAATTTTTTTTTTGTCTTCACTAGCATGACCTTGGTATGTTGTTCCTTTTGTTGTATGCACTGCCTCTTCCTCTGCGGCTGTCACTATCGCTCTTGGACATCTGCGTGCAATCAGTGTTCAAATCTCTGTCCATCTCTTCCCGCCCCCTCGCTCCATCAACATCCACAATGCGTCAGATGGCTTTGGTGGACTACTTGGGATGCTTTGGTCAATACCTTTGTGAGGGCTGTCTGGATTTGACGGCCTCCAGCGACATCCATTGTCGGGATCACAAAAAGTCCGACGTTTTCCTTCTTCAGGCTCTCTAAGGCCTGATTTTTATACCCTGCTGTTTGTGAGTTGGACTCTTGAACATACCGAAGGGGAACCATATTTAATGAATACTGCTTGTCTTGAGGAGACAACTAGTTTTTGTTGGGGTTTTTTTTTTTTGTGAAATATGTGATATAAAGTGTGGTCCTGTCTTGAAGCAATATATGTATGAGAATGCTTATAGAACCATTTTAATTAAGGATTTATCCAAAGATTACATATTATGATAAAAATACACTTAAAATTTCATTATTAAAATATTGAGCTATTTTATATGTATTTGTGTTTGTCTTTTATTTGTGTAAAAATCAAGGAAGAAATATCTGTGCCTCAAGGAAAACTATCCAGTTGTAATTCGGTGAGGGCACGCATGGCATGATAGCAGGGAGACTTAACCAGTCACTTATCTCAGAGAACAGGAGGTGAGATTTATATGGATGATGCAGCAAATGGATCCCCCAGGCCTGAGTTAAGCACCAGCGATAAGAAAACACAGGTTAATCCTCTGCAAAAATAATAATAAAAACTGGGAGCATATGAATTCCAAATTTCATCACAGACATTGAAATTTAGAGACGGAGGTCAAGTGGATTGTTTTGGAGCGAGCTGGGATGACAGTGCTGTCACGAAAATTCATTGGCAATGACTCTACAGGTTTTCACAGCACTTTAAGGGCAGAATAAAATGCTGGGTGATTTATAATGCGGGGAAAAAGTGTGAAAGAAAACTCAATAGTCGGAAAAAAACCGAGGTGTCTCATATTCTTTAAAGAGTTGCACACACTACTGTAGACCCAAAGGCCACATTGTATACATTAATTTGGGGTAGTGTATACAATTTTATTCATACAAGTGTTGAATAAAAGAAAATGGAAAAAAATCTTTCAGAGGTGTGACGGCTGCATACATCAGGGTTGGCCTTTTTGAAAACTGTGTGGCAAAGCCAGAGCGAGTGCCGAAATTCAACACGAGAGGCAGCAACTCATGTCTGACACTCCTGAAACAAAAGGCTCCTCTCCAGGCAAACGTGCTTCACAATGCTCTATTGATCATTTAAACTAATTATGCAGAAAATCCATGTTGGGCACAAAGTATCACACAATGCATCATCTGGCAGCTGCCACCACATTCGGCTGGACTGCGAACAGGTTGAACACTGAATGTAGTTTGATTTTACGAAATGTTACCTACCATAGACCAACAGCAGACCTACACAATGTCTAATCACTTGTGTGCACCATGTGCGATAGCGAGAGAGAGGTTTGTATAAACTGGCAGAGAAAAGTCCTGTATTATAGCTGAGCTGGGCGTTAAGCTGCGTCCAGGTGTTCGCCTCTTTCCAGGTGGCCATGTAATACTCTCGCCGACCCAGATCATGGCAATCATGGAGCTGGCAGAGATGGCTCACCGCCGACACCAGTGTAGTGCCTGGGTAATATGCCAAGTTGGCAGCGACGTGCCTGAAAAGCGGGCGGGCAAACAGGCAGAGAGTCTCTAATGCTCCCAGTGTGGAAAGATGGTGGAGAACCTTTTATTTTTATTTTCAGATATGGGGAAAGTGGCACAGTGTGACACAGCCTTGCTGATTTGGTGACTTGTCAGTGTGAGGAGTGTTGGTACATCATTATCTGAGCTCAAATAAGTGTTGCGTGATTTTACTTAGCATGATTCAATAGCGATTGTATTTGATTTGGATTCTTTTGTTTTCATGACTTGCATCTCCTGTCAAAGACTGTCAACGTGTTATATCATGTTCACTCAAAGTATTCAGCCAGTGTTTCTAATCTTTATTAGCTTAAAAAGCCAGAGTTCTGTGCAGCCCGACTCTGGCCTGTCGCGCCTGAGCACTGCGAGCACCACAATATAAGTAGCTCGGCTGGCAGGCAGCCACAGACAAGCGCTGTGTTTCTGCTTGCCATCCTCTCATTTGACTGCATGGTAATTACCGTCTCAATGCGGTAAGAAAAAGCAGCTTTTGGTAGGAGGATTGAGAGAGAAAGGGGGGGGAAATGTGAGGGTGTGTGGCTTAGCAGCTTAATGAACATGTCAGATGTGTTTAAACAAATGGATTACCACATGTGTACACACTCAGCTGGATCATGCTTGCTCCAAAACGCTTGCAGTCTGTAGTGGCAGGGTGAATGAGAGGAAAAATACTGGAGGAATTCTGGGAAACAACACTGGTGCATTAGGAGATATGAGATAAAGCAGACTTGTGGCCATACAAGCCATTGTAACTGTGGCTGAGCTCCTTTGACTACTTGTACTTTGTACTTCACGCCACATGTAATTTCCTGCTTTTCAGTTTTTGCACTGAAGGTCAGAAAATCTGAACCATATAAGGCAGAACATGCATTTCCACCACACTGCGAAGTTCCCTGAAATGTTTCATCTTCAAACCTTCCATCGTTATCTGTGGCTGTGCTGTTCTCAGATTTCATTTCTGGAGGCTTTTTGTCCCGACCCTACCCCGATGCTTACCAGAGCTGTCCATGCCAATACATTGACTAAATGAATAATAGATGCTCTTTTGTCGTATCCTTGTGCCAAGGCGTCTTTTCAGCTCAAGGTGTTCACATGCTAGTGAAAGTTGGAAAATGTTCTTCAGAGGACAAAGTTGACCTCAACACTTTCCCTTTTTGTGAGTGTGCGTTGGTCTCTACTTGTGTGAAAGCAATTTCAATCATGCAAAGGACAAAATCCTCCCTGCGTGTCAAAACAATGCAGAGAGGAAAATATTTTCCTGTTAGCTCTCTGGTTTAACATGGACCACATGCACTTGTAGATCCAAATTTATTTTCAAGGTGTTTTTCAACTCACTTGACACTTGGTCGTGAGCCTCACTTAGGCCCTAGGCACGTGTCTCGAGCTTTGCTTGTGGCCTCAAGCGATGTTTGTGAAGACACATTATTGCCGCTTGGCTGTCAAAAAAAAAAAGTGAGCTCTCCCTGGCTTCATATGAAATGGTTTGAACTCTGAGAAAGCCTAACATTCAAGGTGAAAAGGGGCACCTGGGGATGGGGTGAATAGGTGTTTTGTATTGATGACCTCCCCATGTTCACAGCTGAAGTGAGACCTGCTGTTTGACTGTCTCACTTCAAAATCTATCATTCATCACCATCACTGCCTTTGGAATTAAAATCCATAAAACAAGCAGTCAGATAAGTGATCTCCCTTATTGCTTCATAGCCTAATGATATGAAACTTTGTGGCTTGATTGAATTGATTATCATGTCCTGTCATATTGAACCACACTGACGTCTTTACATGTTTCACTGAGCAGCCATAATCCACACATTGATGCTGACGGAAGTGACTCACTTGTGTTAGATGCATTAGAGCAACATTGTCCTGACTAATCGGCACGTCACGGAGCGGTGAAGTGGTGGAATGCCAACACAGTGCACAGGGGATGGTTCCCTTTATCCAGAAGAGATAGCCAAATTACACTGACCAATTGGAATTGAGTGAGTCGGGTCATCTACCTGTTGTGTTGGTTAGAAAATGCCACTTCTACTCATTGCTCATTCTGGACGATACAAGACCCATTAGTCTTGCAGTCATTACTAAGCAAAATGTCAATAGCGTATTAGAGAGAGATAGACGTGGTAAGCGAGATGGATGGAGGAGGCAGGGAGAGAGATGAGAGGAAAGAGGAAAGTGGTGAGAATGAGGCATTATTAATGAAAACCTGAACATAAAAGGTCTCAATCAGAAATTATTAAGACAGTCATGTGGCCATTCTTGGCATTCCAGCACACATATGACAAGAAGAGCTGCTAATAGCTACATGTGTGCATCATTTGTTTGTAATAGGTTATTAATGGGCTCACAGTCTAATGCTTTGGAGCTTTGTTTCTCACTAACTAACTTGGGCGTTCAGCTGAGAAGCTGTCAAACTCCCATGAAAAATCTGCTCTGTGTCAACGAATATTTTAAAACAACACTAACTGGTGAGTTAGACAAACAAGTTTTTTTTTTTTGCTGCCTTTCCCTCTCCAACTTGTCATTTTTTTTTTTTTGCTCTCTCTTGCTCATGTGCACCTCGTTTGGTTTCTCGTGCAGCATCGTACAAATGTTTCTCTTGTCTAAGGAACCGTTCCATATGTTTGCAATCACTCTGGCTCCCTTGCCTGCACAGATCATTTAGCAGGCTCCCTCATACATTTCAATTAGGCCCACCTTGCGCCGCCACAGACATGGGAAAGCAATATTGATTTCTTGATATCCTGTGCATGGGTCGGTCCAAATTAACCGGGGAATATGATAGATCCATAACAATTCACTTCTGTTTGTTACCATATGGGTGATATGCTGTAAGATTGTATAAGACAAGGAAAATTCAAGAATTAAACCAATTTAGGACCAAATGACTGACTATAATACAGTTCAGAAACACGCGTGACTTGACAATAGCATGGTGTGAGGCATGCTTCGAACTTTTACCAAAAGTTCTAATTAAACATTAAAATGGACTTTCCCTGCAAAAGTAGAGGTACATCAGAGGAATAAGGGACATTAGAGAGGTTTTTTTGTTTCACAAAACTGATGTCTGTATCTTAAAGTGTACTTATAATTCAATTACTGCCAGTTTTTATGGATAAAGCCGGGCTGCAGGGTGGGGAACAGCGACTGCCTGTTTGCTGTCAGTCATTCGCTGCATTCTCATCCATTCTGTTGACACTGCGCTGCGGCCCAGAGAGAGCCATCAGTCAAAGTTCAGGAGACAAGGCGTTACATCAAAAAGCTGATGAGACTTTTCAATCCTTGAGATACTGTTGTGTGCAGCTCCAACCATATGCTGTCCCTGACCATATATGATCTGTGTGCAAATTCTATATATCTATATGCAGCTCCAATTCCAATAAAGATAAAGACAATGTTTTGACTGTAAATAGTGTTCTCTTGAACTAAGAACAAGATGCCCTATATACTCAAACATTTGATGCCAAGACATCTTAAAAAAGAAAAGGCACAATAAAAGGCTGCAAAAGAAAAACATCTGAGGAACTTTTTGCAACCAATTTACTGAAATAGGCAACATATTAGTATCATAACTGGGTAGTTAAAGACCATTTTAGAGTGGCGGATGCCATCAGAAGTTGAAGATTGTTGGAAGTTTGCTCATCTGCAATATATAATATGTTGAACAGTTCCAAGTTACATGGAAAAGTACAAACTAAAACAGTAAAAGGTCCTACAGTGTATGTCTTCACAGGTTTCAGAGAATTCACAAGAGTTAATTTTAGATTAGCAACACTGTGTTAAGGATAGGCATGGCCTTACTGTAAACCTCGTCAGGTGCACAATTCACAAATGCAGGTGAGGTGAATGCAATCCACTCCTCCCACCGACCCAAAAATAAAAACACTGAATGCTGTTCTGGGGTCAGATGAATCAAAATTTGATATTCCTGTTCGGAACCATAAATGTCGTGTCCTGAGGTACAGAGGGACCAGCCAGCTTGTTTTCCACTTACAGTTGCTCCCATCGAGACAACCTCTCTTTCAGGAATGGCCTTGCACCGATTTCAGCATTTCATAGCTAAACCCTTGACTGCAACCTTCACAACAATGGCTTCAGGGTAGAGCTCTGGCCTGCCCTGCCTACAGTCCCAACCCCTTCCTAATCACAAAATCAGGTACATTATAACGGCAAAGCTCCAGCTAATAAGATGTAGGGACTGTTGAGTGGCTCAGGTGCTCTATCAGAAAAGAATGGAACAACAATGTACTTTCAAAACTCTGTAATGTATTTATTTCTGTAGTCTTTTGACATACACACTTGTGTCACAAAAACAGCAAAGGTAAGCAAGGGAAATATTTTACACAAAAAAGAAAAAAAATCCTAATGTTGCCTATGTTCTATTCAGAAGAAAATTTGGCTTTATGAAATTTGCAAATCCATTTCGACTGACATTGTACTCCTCATGCCAATCTTTTTGTGATTTTGAGCAGCATTTTATTTTAAACTGTACTTTTAGCTTACTTTCAGTTCATATCCTTTTTCTCTGTCCTTTGTTTGTACTTGAGGAAAAATGCTTGTGAATGCCATTTTAACGTCAATAGCATGAAGCCAAATTTGTCATCATTTAATATGAAATGCCTAATATCAAAAACTGGATAACACCTGACCCATGCCATGCTGTCTGGCCATAACCGTTACCAATATATATTCTAATTAATTTTAATGTCTCCTCTATCTAAAGACATCCCACCCAGATTACCCCCCGGTTCCATCACATAAAAGCTTGGCCGTGCTCCATGTACTCACTTTGCATACAGATAAAGATCAAGCAAGAATATTTGATACGGTAATATTCTGAACAGAAGCCTGATTCAAAGTTTTACTGAAGCATATTTAACATGTTGAGTTTCTACTGATGGAATAAGGAGAAAAAAATGTTTTGCATTATGAAAATATGGAAGCCATTTTTCTTAGTCTTCTCTGTCCTTCTGTTACTCAGTGACACAACAGATTGGTCCTTAAAGGTATAAAAGAGATGATGTGAAATCACTCACCAGCATTTGATTCTGTTAGAGAGGCCATCTATGGCTAATGTTGACTAATTGTTCCGAGTCAAGTAGAAGCCATGACACTCCCCCCCTTATAAAGACACATGTCCAGTGTCCCTGTGGTTTATTCCCTTGGGTCGGGTCTATGGGAGGGGGCAGGACACATAGACTTTGACATTTCTTGTAATTATCTTTATGAAGGTCGGAGGCCTCTCACTTAGAATGATGCTTGATTAAAACTAATGGCTCTCCCTTTTCAGCTGGTGGGCCATCTGACAATGATAGCACCAGGACTAAAGCTGGTATGGGACATTGAATTGAAAAAAAAAATTCTGGAGATGTATTTATTGTTTGAAATTTTCTCGTAGAGTCAATGATTTTCTTACTTATTCTTTCTGAATACAAGATGTCAATTTGGACTACTTTCATTAGTAGCATGGTGGAAATCAACAAGACTAGATGGCCCGACAAGAAAACTGAGGGACTGTTGATTTACTTGCATTATATTTCTTGCTATTCAGGGAACTATAAGAACCCTATTGCCATTTGGCCAATCATAAAAAAAAGGTCTTTTTTTTTTGTCTTTGTTTGGCAAAGCACTTTTACTTGGAGGCAGTGTTGCAGCTCCCCGTGTAATGACAGTCTTAATGGAAAACAAAACTGTCTCTCTGGGGAGTGTGATGGTCAGGCTGGCCATTACAGAGTGACTCAATAGCAGCTGATTGACTTGCTCCCCTGCTCCGTTATAAGCCAGTTAAGCTGCTACTCAGCATCTAAGCAGTGCACTGGGCACTGGCAATAGTGCTGGTCCTTGCTGCTACAGGCCACCGGATAAAGTGCTTACCCTGATTTAGAGAGTCTAAATAGTTGAGGATGTCACTGGTCATTGTTGGTGATATACAAGTTCAATTATAAAGGGATTATTAAATATCTTGATATTTGCAAAGGAGTACTAACAGCAAAGGGGTAATTCTTTATTTCTTCCTGGCTGTGTCCTTCGACCAGTTTCACAATTTGCCCAGTTGACTTTTGAGGTTCAGTTTGTTTCAGTTTGGTAAAGTCATGCAGCTGCCGCACATTTAGGATTACAGAATGCACACTGAAATTAGTTGGTTTGGGAACTGTCAAATATGGCATTAGCCAAAGTCTTTGCCTCGTCCCTGTCCATGGAACCATGTTCAAATGATTGCTTTGTGACAGTGTGCATTATAGTGCTGGCAGCACAGTGTGTGACCATGAAAGGTTGCTGCATGTTGGCAACAATGCTTGAACACTGTGACTTTACGGCAATCCTCGATTTGTATTGAAGGGCCATTTAAGTAGCAAGGAAATACGACTTGCATCGTCATGGTTATAGAGTATCCACTTCCTTAGACCCAATGTGTAATAAATCCTTGCACGAGTATCAACATTTTGTATTTAGACCATGCTTTACCTGTATTCCATTTTGTCTCTGTAGTATGCATGGCAACAACCATAAGAATCTGTCAGAAGCTTGGACAATGAGAGACAGTGATATTGTCTGTCTATAGTTTTCTTATATATCATGTGTATCTTGTGTTTTCCCTTTCTCTGTCATCCGCAAGGTATTTTCTCACTGTTGCAGGAATGGACGGTGGTGGAGTGGACAGAGACACTCACCATATATAGAACAAAAACAACAGTTCATAAAGTATTAGTATGTTATTGCACAGTCACATCATCAATATTAGGATTGTTGACTAACCAGCTTTTACCTACTGACCCACAGCCACCCCGTATTTATCATTTGTATTCATGTACTCAATTTACTGACATGACTTGCTGTATGTTTGTGTTAACAAGCGCTCAGCTAATAAAAAGCTGAGGTTTTACTCTGTATGGACAGTAAACTGGATCCCTTCCTGACACAAACACATACACAAACACAGGAGCTTGTTCAAATGTGATTTAGTGAAAAGTAATAGCACTAATGTGCACACATATTGAAAGACAAGCTGGCACACAACTATCATTCCTTTCTCCATTTCCCCGGTTCCTTCTACCTCAGGGAATCTGATCACCTCCTGATGTGGGGCTTAGAAACAGTAATGCAATAGAGAGTCAACTTATATTTCCCCAGCGAGACAGCCACAGCTAAAACGTCATATTCTTCAGCGACCACACAGCTAAGAGAGGAGACAGCTGCAGGACATCCGGGGGAAAAGGCAAGGAGATAGGTGGGAATGGACACAGAGATAAATACCTTTATGCATATAGAAACGTATAGCTCCCCTTCTCTAATTTTTCAGGCTGAATTGACCAGCAGAAGCCTTAGTTGGATGGTTCAATTTGATTCAAAGAGGGACAAGAAACACCATGAATCTCTCATACTGCCTCAGTGCTTGGTCTGGCCTGAAAGGCTGAGCTGGCTAATGATACCTCATCATATCAGAGGGAGGAAACTCAAACCACTGAGCTCGACCTAAAATGGTGCATCGCATCAGTCTAGCATGAAAAAAATGTGAGAAAGAAATAAATGATGAGACAAGGAGGTAGAGGGAGTCAGAGAGACAAAGAAAAACTCGAGCTGAAGCATTTGAGGATACATGAATCGGGCAGACAAACACAGCAGTAGTGTTTACATGCACACAGTCAAGCAAACACGGACACACAGACTCGGAGATGAGATACAGACTACACAGTCCAGTAGATAGCACAGACGAGTGATCATAACAGAGTGCAATGTTTGTTGAGAACTCAATGCTTCATAATGACCACTTGTACACTCAATGAAGAAGCAGTTCTGGAACCTCTCTGAAATAACAACAATTAATTAAAGACTAATTCAACTAAAAACTTCATCAATCTCCTGTTCAATATGCATACAAGACGGCACAGAACAAGAAAGATATCTACAGAATGTGCTGAAACTGTATGTTTAAGCAGAAATTAGGAAAAATGACAATTTTTAATACACCTTTATCAACAGATACATCATAATGGATAAGCCTGGGGATTAAATGATTAGCTATATAATCTATGGTGGTAACAGGGGTCTTTGTTAGAGCTGCAAGCATGTCATCCTCTCTCCCAAATCATTACACACACACACACACACACACACACACACACACACACACACACACACACACACACACACACACACACACACACACACACACACACACACACACACACACGACATTTCACTCCATAAAGAAGCGATGGCCATATTGAAGAAGGCCGGGTGTATTAAAAATTGCATAGAATAAAAACCTAAATTACGTCTGTAACAAAATCCATGCAAGTTCCCTTGGTTTGAACATTTCTTGACATGAAATTATTTGCACTCAATACCTTGATCGCACCTCATTATTTCTGGTTTTACTCCAACTCTTCACAAAGAAATTGCTCATGCACATAGTTATAAGGTTCATCCATGCTATACACACAGAAGAAGACAATTGAGTGTACGTGCAATGAGAGGCACAAAAAAAGCTCACACTCTCCCTTGCAATTATTTGACTCATTATATGAGGCGTAAAGCTGAGGAATAAATGAAAGTGTACAGATCCTATGAGAAAACTACGAGTCTGCATGACAGTCCACATGCACATGAAAGTGTGCGTGTATGACGTTCAACAAAGTTTGATGGAGAAGATGAGGGGAGAAATGAACCAAAACCATAGGAGGAAAGGCGTCACATAATACCTGAGGAAACGCACCAGTAACAAAGACGAACCAGGTGTAATACACTCGTGCATAAATATGCAAAGGGATGGAATTGATCATTAATGTTGTCTGAGGGATAAAAGAAATGAGGATGAATAGGCTCCCTGCAATTTGATGAGTAGCATGGTAGTATGGAATGATCCTTAGAGATGCTTTCCATTGTCAGTGATGACACTTTGCTAGTTGTTGCCAATGACATCTAATTACTGCCTTTTCTGGTTCTATTTAAGTGCTTCCTCCTTCAAAAAATGCAGCAAAAACTGTCTTTGGTTTAAAATATTAATTGTAATTGGATTTTTCTGTGTTGCTTTGGATATCTCTGCTTTACCTTTATCAAGCTAAAATATGTCAAGTCATAAATTATCATGATGCAATTCACAAAAAGGCAAACCATAAGCGCACATGTGTAATTTTTTTTGCACAGTTTCAAACTGAGCTGGACAAGAATGCTCCTGGGCTCTCATCTCGTACGGCGTGATGTAAGGCCGGGGAACAAAAGGTTGTCTTCCCTGCCTCTGCTGAGGAGTGGAGCAGCACGGTTCTTAATTGGTGCTGTGATCAGAGAGGAATCTGGGCTGTGGGACTCATAGCTCTCGGCAACACCGTCATCCCGGGGATGCAAGGGTGTACCTCCTGTCGGTCTTGATTAATGACCTCTCCCTCTGACCCCTCCCATGAGTCCTGACGAGCATCTCGCCAGAGTGAGCGTAAAGTGCATACCCTGACAAAAGCATGCAGACACACAAAAGCAGTTTGAGCAACATACAGATGCAGTCATGCAGTTGGGTTTAATGAGCTGGTTTCGAAGAAGGAACCAGGCCCCAGCCCTAATTGAAGGCAGGCAAACTTTATTGGCCAATGCTGATGGGGGAGACGCAGGCACTGTAGTTTACATTCATCAACCGTCGATGGCTGCTCAAATGAAATATAAATGACCTGAAGTGCACCTGTTGTGAGGCATTTGTGCGAAAGTGAAACAAGCACTGTGCTCCATATCCCCTGTGCAGTCTTATTTGGTCGTTGGTCAGCACCATTTCTGTGTGCTGTTATCTAATCTGAGGCTGCCGTAATAAATCTGATTCCTCCATGCTGATGCTGTGTACTTGCAGTTTGGATGCATGGCGAGCATGAGGTAATCTGCGATTCAGGAAGAGAGAGCGCTCCCTGTAGAGCAATCAAGGGACCCACGATGGAATGGGGAAGCTGTAATTGCGCTGCTGGGGTTGCATTGACATTCAGTCCACTTCCATTCTTGATGGTATTCCTAAAGTCTCCAGAGACACCTTAAATGTTACATTACCTCATCCTTACCTTAACTTATTATACCACACTTTGTATAATGGATTCTAAACCATTAGTCGACAGTGTCTTTATTCTGCCAAATGCAACTGTACATTTTGTACATCTATGTGTAAAGCTACATCACCATCACTCTCCCCATCATAATCTGTGTGACTGCCATAAGTTTCCTGCCTCTACCCACACATAAGCCATTATCAGAATTGATGCAATCTTACAAGGTATTTCACATTTGCAAGATATGTGTGTTGAAATAGAAAAGCTGGTTGTCATGTGGACAGAGATGGGGTGAGTTAATTCAAGTTATGGAGTTTCTTCATGGAAGGACATGTGTTCTTAATATACTAAGTATCCAACCATATGAAACATTTGAATTTTCCATGAAAAACATTAGGAAAAAACAAAAATGGATGGCATGTGACTCGGACTCGGGCAGGACAACCAGAACCAAATAAGAACCTGCTAGAACTCAGTGAATATAACTTCTATTATCATCATTAGTCAGTTACTAGATTATTGTTTTCATATCCTTCATTCAGCAGAATATATAAAAAAATCAGGGATGCAGGAATACAGTAAAATCTACCATCGATACCTACATTAGACAAGTTAAGAGGCAGCTTATAATACTCATGAAAGACCTTGGGAGAAGGACAAGGTTCTCTCTGGACATGTGGCATGTCTATCAGATTTAGGCACACAACCACACATACAATCAAAGTATCTAAACGCATCCTATGAGATGGCTGTCACTCAATCGCCAAATTCATTCATCCCAAGGTTGGGGGTTCAATCTCATTATGACTGACAGACCTCAAAAATACGTTATATAAGTTAAGCCCATTTACTTTAAGTCTATTTACTCGTTCACCAGAAAAGCACATATTGTGATTGAGGTAGAAAGCTCAAGAAAAGCAAATGTACCTGTCTCTACCCACCCCTGTCAACTTTGTATCGATGATGTAAAAATGGAGGCAAACATAAAGGAAATACAGAAAATACAAACAAATGGCGACATTATTTCAACAGTTGTCACATAAAAAGCAAAATTCTGTTGATTTAAGCATGTTTTGTCAAAATCCAGGGCAATATTTTTTTTCAGGTTTTCTGTTTTTTTTCCAGAGTTTTAAAAGCACTCCCAGTTGTCCTTGAATTCTCAAGAAGTCTATAGATGTTTCAATTATTTATTTATTTATTTTTTTTTGGGGGGGGGGTAGGCAAACCCATCTGTTCAGACATTATGTGAGCGTATTCACATACTTTGGAGGGCACTGTATTTGCTGTGAGGCATGAACATGTCACACACCTATTAAACACACTCTCCATCACAGTAACGACACAGAGCTTTCATCTGTAACCATGTACGCCAGTGCCTCCACCTCTTCTCTTCCAGCCCCTCATTGCTAATTACTAGAAGATGGATTACATCATGGGATCTAATAGTGAGAACCGCCATTGCAACAAACCACCCCCAAACCCACACACACACACACACACACGGCCAGTGCTCCCTGGCTCTGACTAAATCATTCAGCTGATATGCCCATTTATTTCCACTTTCGTATTAACAAAATAAAGAGCAGTAACTCAGTCATCACTCACAAATATGAACAGTATCAGTCAAGCCTTGAGATTGTAAGGATGAATAACATGTCATAAAAAATCCACCTCAGCATAATGATTTATAGCAAGTTACATAACCAACTTGTAGTTGGTAATATATTATCATATGTGTCACCACCGAATGTGGTTACTTTATCTTATATTGATGCTGTAAATGTACAGGATTTGACACCAGTGGGATATACCCTCTGAAAAACCTCTTGCATTTGTGAAGCTGCTGTAGCTCACACAGTGGAGTGGAAGTCGAATCAGACGAGCAGATTAAAATGTGCTCCGATGTCTTGTAGCTTCCAGAGAAGTGAAATTGCCAGGTACTATTATTGGCGCGGCTCGTAGAATCGCCACTTCAATAGCCTGTTTCTCTTCACACTAATCTGGTTGTTTGAGAATCACCAAGAAACAGCTGGAAAAACTTGAAGAAGGTTGAAAGAAGAGTCAGAAGTGCAGGTGTAAAGGGATCCAAGAAGTTGTCTGAGAATGTTGGCAACTATTAAAAAGGTGTTTTAGTTTACCACCCCCCCCCTCCCTCAACCAAATTCTCAAACTCCAGTTGCCATGGCAACAAAGGAAAGGGCGATGGGGAGAAATCAACATACAAAGATTTTATTTAATGTTGGAAAACTTTCTATGGATTAACTGCCATTTTCTCTCAGTTTCCGATGCCCCGAGGCCAAAATGACATGCATGATGAGCTGAGGAAAAAGACTTGTTTATCACATCCAACGAGAGGCTGAATGTATAATGTATCGCATTTGCGCTGTGCGGCTGTTAAGTCGCACTGTAGCAAGTTCTCTATAAGATCCTCTTGGAGGAAGCTGGTTAAAGCTGAGCTGTTTACTCGAAGCCTGCTCCAATGAAGAGCGACTATACGAGGAGGTACTTACTGTGATCAACTCACCATTGAAATTTGTATTATTTCACTCCTCAAATATTGTGACATTTTTTCTATATCCATACGTTATTCTGTCCCTTTTACTGCCTCTTTGTCCTCCCTATCCCTTTAATCCCCTCATCCCTCCTTCTCCTCCCAGATGAGGTGGTCTGGCCCTGGCCTGGCTATTCCATTCCCTTCTAATCTCTGGCCCTACCCCCCCTCCCCTGTCACCTGATTTGCACACTTCATGAACTGGAACGTCTCGATGGCTGGTATTCCCTTTAGCATTCGCTCAATGTGCCATTCCCGAGCTCTCGTGCCACCTTGAACACATCATCAGCCCCAACGACCGTGAAGACAGGCGGCATATGCATGCGCGCGTGCACCCACCCACCGGCACGCTCAAAATAATAATTGAGCTTGCCTCGCTCGCTCAAACACATTCCCACACCCTTTCTGCCTCACAAAAGAGCGATCACAGGCTTCACTGTCTAAGTTGTCACAAGCTCTTTGCCGCTCACACGTATGTACATTCTGTCAGGGGACGAGATGCTCGATGATCATCATCAGAACAGTCAGAGATGTCTACCTATGTGTTGGGGAGAACTAAGCTGCCACTGCTTGTGTTGGGAGAAACATCTTTGGATGGAGACAGACATTTATTCCCAAGCTAGAAAGTGCTGAGAGGAATACTACAACTAACCACACACGACAGATATCCACACTGAATGTTTCCTTCTTCAGCACAAACTGATTGCCTTGAAAGTGTTACGTATCACTTTAAATAGACACCTCCTTTGAATTTCCCTCGGTCCACCCAGTGACCTCTGGTGCTAATTCACCAGAAAGCTGTTCACCAAGGACAACAGTCCCCAGCGGGCTTAGTGCAGGACGCCTGCTTGTGTTTGGTCACAGTGGGGAGGTCTGAGTCATTGTTCACTTGGCCTAAGCCTGCTTTGGCCGGGAAGAGTCAGGGTGATAGGATGCACTGGAGAATGCCGTCCGTCTCATGATCCAAGGGCTGGTCTAATTTGTAATTACCTTCTGCAGTGTTCTGGAAGACTGCAGTTTGCGCTTGTCCAGGATGTGGATTATCCAGTGTACTGAGATGGCAGGGTCATGTACATGTGTGTACACATGCACGCACCAGCACATCGAAACCGAAACAGCCTCAGAAAGACAGTGATGAGTTTCCACAGCCTAGCACTTGATTGACTGAGGCAGCCATGTTCTTAATTCGATTTCCCTGTCATGGTATTGTTAAATTTTTAATCAAACCTCTGTGCGCTACCTGCAATTCCCATGCTGGATTACATTTAATTGTGTAAATTTAATTCGGAGCCAAGAACGAGTGAAACGTAAACTTGGATCTAGGCGAGGTTACCATCTTGGCTGTTTTGCTGAAGCCTTTGAAGTAGACAATTCATTCTGTAATCAAGTAGAGGATTTTTTTTTTTTTTCATGAAAAGAAAATGAGCAATGTTGTATCAAATAAATTGCATCAAAATGCTCAGCAGAATGTCTTTTCAATCTGTATAGCTATTAAGCTGAAAAGGCCTGCTAAACTCAATTTTTGAGACATAAGACACCATACCCTATTATGTGTGTGCAAAGAGGAGAACTGTTACGAAGGAATAAGGCTAGGGATTAAAAATGGATAAAGTAGCAGTTGTACAAAGTTGAATATGAGAAGGGGGAAAAGAGGAGCTCTTGATTGATCTCATCTTGCAACTATGTACCCTAGATTTTTAGTGTCTGACAAAGAAATATTGTTTTAAATATAGAAGTGTTTCAATGTATGACGATATATAATGACTTTGGTGATGTTCTGATCAGATCAGAGTGCCTTACATCAAAAGATGAGGACAAAAATAGTTCTCACATTTGACAAGGAGGGTAAAATATCAGCTGGTCCATGTGAAAAGAAATAAAACCACATGAGCAGTCAGCCAAGATCCGTGGTGCTTTCACACTCTGTATTTCATATCATACTTGAATGTGTTTGAGTCCAAAGTCCAGTACTGTTGGTAAGTGTGAATGATCTGGACCATCGGGCACAGTAGGAGGACCAGTGCCCAGATCTGTTATGATGAGGTGGCATGGATCTCACTGGCATGGTATTAATGCTGTAAAAATTTAATCTTGAAGCATACCATGTCAGTTAGGGTTTTATATACGATACCTGTCTCTTGAGAAATCAGAGCATACGCTCACATATGTCATATAGCTTGCATCATTGTTCACACTGCAAAACAGGTGGGAGTATGAAGGGTTTTCCTCTGCACACCCAAAGCAAAAGCAGAATTAGCTGGCACTTGTGCCAGGCATTGTTTGTGGGGGGGTTATTTTTGCAGACTCCCTGAGTTGCAAAATACTGGGGTATGAAACATTAAAGTAATGTGAATGATGTTTGGTGAGGGACTTTTGAGGACAGTTGTACTCCAGCATGGTACAGATTAATCATACCTAATGTGAATGTGCCTTCAGAGAGTTTTACCTAATAGTGTGCAGTTTAGGTTGATGTTGCTGGAACGCTGGTGGAAAGAGGAAGGCATTGACTTTGCAGCCCCTGGTGGCTTTAAACCGAGAGCTAATATTGCCAAAGAGAACGAGAGAGGAAACGAGCACAACTTCCTAGTGGGGTTGACTTCACATAGAAAAAAAAGTGCACGTTGCTTTACTGGCTGTGGCCCACATAGTGTCCATGTCAGGTCTGACACACCCGCAATGGACTCTAAATGTGACTGTCAGGGAGAAAGTGGGGTGAAAGAAGAGGTGAACAACCAGGGTGTGCACCCAAAGCATTTCACTCAAAAGAAGGACGGCCAGCTGGCTTCTCTGTCCCACTGAGAGGGACACAAGGAACCCAATCAGCTGTGCCACAGTGGGAGGCTGGGGAAACCAAAAAGAAGTATCAAGAAAGTGGAATATTATGATTAAGGAAGAGGAAAAGTAAAGTTTCTAAAACATGTTAATGGCCGGTAGATATGTTTTTATCTGATCGATCTTGACTAGAATGTTGGCTAACTGGTCAGAATCTCGTACTGGTATATTCCAGTTGAACTTGGATTTCTGAGTCGGCCTGCCTCAGTAAAGCCAGAATTCCACGTTTGAACACATTGACAGAGGTTGACAGTTAAAATATGTTACAAGATGGCTGCATGCAGTGTTTTAAAGTTGTTTTTAATAGCACTTTAAAAAGAATTTCATCATTACCTCTTCTATACTGTTGCATGTGGGTATAGGAAATGATACGCTTGCAAATGGAACGTTTTTATTTTGACATAGTCTTAGCATTAGAACAGCTTTTCATTTATATTAATTTAATATTAATGTATGTCTCCAATGCTGTGGTCAGCTGAAATGCTATAACATAGTTTATCTGGGACAATAGTGTAATTTCGATTTACTGGTTTGGGGAAAAACTCAAAAGTTTTTTTTGATGCTGGTTTGTTTCCAATGCCATGTCAAGCGTTTATGTAAACTGAAACTGACCATAGTTTGAGGGCAATCCACCAATGCAATCAGTGATAATCACAACAAAAGTCAGAACCAATCTTTGCCTGTGGAGGGCACATTCGCTGAACATTTGGTGACATTCAGTGAACAGATTCTCTGAATCTTTTCTCAATCAGTAGCAGACAAAACTGGGAATGCTGGGTGTTTGCTGCAGCACCAGTTTACCATAAGATGGTGGCCCTTTGATTTACAGCCTCATTAAACTGAATTCTCTTCAGTGTGGACGAGCTTCCAGCTGAGTCCTAGTTGGTACTTGAGGGATTTTATTGGGACAGAAGGCCTGGTGCAGCAGGCAATGATATTAAGATTAGTCTCTTTAGAAAAAAATTGTGAAATGTATGAAACAAATAGGCATTTTTTACAATGCAAGGAGCATATATATATGTACATTAGCTATCCATTGTATGTATTCACATAGTGATTAGACTGGGGTGATCATTCAATCATTCCTCTGAACAAGACTTAATGAATACAAATGTTTGGATCCCTCAACAACTGCTAATAACACCACTCAAGGGCATAATTCAATTGGCTGGCATAATTGGCACTTGGAGAACAGAGACACTGGGGAGAGGGCTCCCCGCGGCCCACACTGAAATGATAGTGTGACAGAGCTGGCAGCAAGTTGGCCTTTTGCTCAAGCCTTTTGCCAACATCCTGTCTAAGCCGTGCGGACCCCGATTTGCACTGCTGTCACAACGTGCAGTTAGGTACGTGTTATTTCTGAAGAATTAAATTGCTCATTTTTGGAAGAGAGCAGGACACATGTGACAACAGAATCAGGGGTAAACCAGGGTGAGGTGAAAGATAACTTTCTTTATTTTTTCCTCTCTCCACACATTTAGCCCCTATGTTTGGCATTCACAGTGCCTCATTATGCCAGGCCGAGACATGCAATTATACAATGTAATCTTTTTTTCAGACCACACAGCCATGGCATTAGGATTAATTCGCAGTAGACAATGCAGGGGTGGGTCTCTATTCAGCAACAGTGAAATGATGTCAGCTTGAGCTCTATCCAATCTGCTGGCATCCTCTTCTAACCTCACAATTATGTTAAGGTTGCTCTTGCCTCTCAAGAGCACTGGGGTGACTTTGGACACGGCGAGGTTACAATGAGAGGTAATTGCCAAAATCCACAGTGGAATAGCATGATCCCACACTGACACCGATGGGAAGGGAAAGACAAAGAGCCTTATGAATATTTAAATTGCAATTTTCTTCATTTTCTGCAATTGACCCCCTTTTTTGCTTTTGCAAAAGGGAACGGGAAACACTGGGCAGAGATGGGTGTCAGAACTACAGCACGTGGCTGGAAGCACAAAACTGTCAGGAGTGATTCTTTAATGTACAAACAGCATTCGGTCTCAATGCACCAAATGAATGCTGACAAGCAAACTTGACTCTTCATCTGTTATGATTAATTGAATAAAAACTTTAATTCGCTTGTTATTTCAAAAAACAGTTATTGTTTGTTTTAAATACTGTACACACATTAATAATGAGTGGAAAGTAGCCCATCAACCTTTTATTTAGCTCCAAGCTCCATTGTCTTTAATCAAATTATGACAAGTTTCAGAAATGTCTCACTAATTCAGTTTAAAACTGGAATTAAAATAAAAGTATATGTGATTTAGGATTCAGCAAAATACAAAAAAGCATATTAGAATAAAAAGCTTTACAAACCCTGTGTTATTCTTTTGCCTCTAAAAGTAATTTTTAATTAGATAATAACAATAAAGCACCTGACTCATAGATGAACTATTGATTCTGCCCTTGGTAATCCCGATTTGTAGTGGTGTAAATCTAAAAGAGCATTTCCTGATTAACAACATCATGTATAAACCATGATTTCAGATTCAGAGCTCCACTAATTTGTGCAATTACTAATCACATAATCTTCAGCTGCTAATAATAGCACATCCACCTGAATGTGGGGCTGGGCTGATTACTTAAAACCGTGAGGTGAAGTTCCATCGATACATAAAATATATGAAACTGAATTTAAGTTCAGATTGTTGAATATATGTATACCTGTGGAACTTTTAGATAAAGGTAGGATTTTGGGAGCCAACAAAACATTTATCACAAAAAAAACAAAAAACAAAAAACAAACACACTAATAAACTGAAACTGCAATTAATATGAATAGAATTGTTGGTTGGTGTAAAATGTACAAATGTACGTAATTATATTCATTTTACTGCAGGGGTCACAAACATTACAATATGATCCCTCATGACCGGGAGCAGTAAATATAATAACCTGTAAGTTAAACTGCAAGTGTTGTTTTAGTGAAAAAGGCCACATTTAAATAAATCTCTATTCACAAAATACAACACATGAAAACCTTTGCTTTATCGGGCGAAAAATCCAGCCCTGCACTGTGCTTTTCTTGAGGATATTGACAGCTGAAGAATAATTTTTCAGGTTTTCACAAGGACATTTTAATAAAATATTATGGATTTGATGCTTTATTTAAAGGTAGCAAGCTTTCACAGGTAAATCACTGATTTCTAGGATCAAGTTTCAGTGTTGCCTTACATTCACGACTCTTAATGAAATCAATAAATAAGTCAGAAAAAGGAGTTACATACATTGCAGATTTAAAGTAAATGTATTTTTTGTACGACTTTGTAAAGCCATCATTCATCATGTGGTCCAGAATGGAACCTCTGACTTCTTGGTTTTGTAGCAGGGGCCTTATGTGTAACCACCGTCATTGCAGATAATTGTAACAACACAAGCAGCAAAATCAAGCCCAACTGACAGCTTGCAGAGATTTGCAAAGCCAACCTCCCTGACAGTCTTATTGCCTGGGTGCACAGTGCATCTTTTAATGTCTCACAAACAAGCCCAACATGACCTGGTGCGGTACGGAACTGAGCATTTTGTTTCCATGTCACAGCTCAGCGCTCAGTCACTAACCCACAGCAAGACCGCACGCTCCCAACCAAGTAATGACCAAGTGAGGCCATACTAATATGCTTCACCTCTGGCTCCCCACATCCTGCCTTATTTAGACAGAAGAAACGGGCTCATTTGCAAATGTGTTTGAATCTTGGCGTTGCTGCAGAGGGCTTTGCCCCCAGGCGGCATTTACTGATCGGCAGCCCGAGCAGAATAGATAAGGAGGGGCTTCATTCACAAAATCCAAACTCACTCCTGGGAAAGTGCTTGTACCAACGTGATACGAACATACTGGGATGGCCCCGCAACCCCCCCCCCCCCCCCCCCCCCCCATTTCTTACTGCATTCCAGCGAAAATCCCTTTCCTACCTTGCATTTCTGCGCATGAGCCATGAATATAAACCAAGAGTAACAGGCTTCATATGAGCATCTCATAAATGAAACATAGGTTGTAGAAATAAACTCTATTTGGTTTGCATTAACCTCCCCTCCCCGTCCTCCCACTCCCCTGTTCGCCAGGATAACATGGTATTGTTATTCACCTTAAGACAATTATTTGCCTTCCGCAGCTGTTTTGTGGGAGCGAATTGCCAATAATCCTCGCAGGCGTACAGGCCTCCCTGTGCCGTTAACCCAGCGCAGCCCTGCATAATAAAGGACTGAAAATGCCGCGGGTAAAACAGAGAATGTATTCCCCTCCCAACACCACCACATTACCTGGAGAGATATGACACCAAAACACCCTCCCCAAGTATCTGATACATGTGTCAATGAGCTGTATAAATAATTGCCTACTTTTTCATCTTATAGTTATGATATCTGGCCAAACTAGAAACAGATTGTCTTTTTCTTTTCCTCCGTTTGTAAGTGTATATCTGAAGGTGGAATCCAGGCTACGGGGTCATTATCACAATGACACTCAGGCATATTCATATTGTCTTTGAAGGTTCCCCACTCCACGGTCTTTAGCTAGTTCCTTTGGGGTTTTTTTGTGCTTTTTTTCCCTTTCCAAGATTGCTGTTTGTATTAGTGCTCCCTTTCCATCTCAGCCGTTGCAGAGTGAGATTTTGCATTTTAAGTGTGCTGTTTTGATCATGCCAGTGAAGGCATCATCGAGGCATCTTTGATGTATTGCATACTGATGGAGCGCATGCATTTTCCCCCCGCAGGTTTTAACAATCTCGCCGACTTCCAACTGCTTTTTCAACATGCCAATGAATCATCTGCGAGAATATGCACCCAGGGAATAGATCCGGGCATTGATGAAGACAACTCGCAAGAGCAATTGTCATTTAAAGTGCCGGAGCTGAGGCTAAAGATGGACATCACACGGCTCTTAGTCAGTCTTCGCTTTAATTAGAAAACAATGGAAGAAAATCATCTCAAAGCTGTGGCTCAGCTGAGAATTAACTTTGACGTGCAGCTGCCTTCCACAACTATTAATTTAGGAAAGCAGTTGTATCAACATATTTCATTACGTGACTTCAATTGAGAAGAGTGATATCATGACAAGGTGTAGCAGCACTGGAAATGAGGCCAGGGGTTTCTAATGCAGGAATCCGTATTGATCCAGATCGGTGTAGAGGAAAGAGGTCGATAGGGCTGATCCCTCTCAGTTGATCTTAAGAGAGCTGAGGTGCCAGCTGAAAAATGATCCATTAGAGGGATGTGAAGCAGACTCAGTGGAGTGCATTAAGTCACTGTTCAAGGCTCTGCTCCTGTCCGGTCCAGCTCTGCGTTTAACTCTTTCACCACTTGCTCAGGAAGTAAGTTCACTTACTGATGCTCCCCCACAAATATTTTTGTGAGTAATTTGCTTCTGAAAGTTGTGCTCATGATGTAAACACACTGGAATTATCTTTTCAATAATTATGATTCAATGAAATATGAAATGCATGAAAAAAATGTGGCTTGAAATCCAAAGTGAGCACTTTTGCATACATTAAAACACGTTGATATTACTGCTGAAATGGACAAGTGGTTCTGTAGCGGTTCGCACTCTCAGCTCACATTTAGAACACGACATGCATATAGACAGGGGGAGATCGAAGTTCAAGCCTACAACAGTGAATGACCTGCACTACAGCCGTCAGTGTCAACTGTAAACTCAAATCCTGAAAACACTCATAAGCAATGACACTACGGGGGTTTAAAAAAGATAAAAATAAAAATAGGGAAATATCACATTTAAATAGAGCAGTAAATTGTGGATAAATTAGTGGTAGGGGAAGAAAATGTCATCTAGACAAGCTGATAAATGAAAAAGAGGCCTTCACGTTGCCCCATAGGGAGAAAATCATGTTTTTGATTCTTGGCTGCCTTTCAGTAGTGTTTGTATGAGGGAGAGAGACTATGGATACATTGTTTTTCTCCAGGAATCACAGTTTTCTTTCACAGTACTAAAACTTGCATTTGAGTTTAACATGGGTCTATAAAATGCATATTGATTTGAGTGTTTTTGTGTGAGAGAGTGTGTGTTACTGTCTCTCTGTGTTTGCCCTGTCATGGTAACCTGTCCACAGTGTACTGAGCTTGCACCCACTGTTAGCTTGGATCGGATCAAGTACTCCATGATCCTAAATTGGATTAATCAGATAAAGAAGGGGGATTGGTATAGATATATAGATAATTACATCATATTAATGACAAATACAATCATAAAACCATAAACTTAATTTCACAGCCGAAACTGGGAATTCAATTAAAAGCCAGCCTGAAAAGGTTTTCTTTATATAATACAAACACCAGCCCTAAGGTTTTTGGAAAAGCTATACCACATGTGGGTCAAAGCTGGAAAACTACTCCTCACTGTGGGTTTTATTTTTTTTCCCCTTAACTTTGGATATGATTAAAAAGCCACTACCATAACACCTAAGGGCCCGAAAGGGTTTGCGAGATAAAAGCAAATTGGACAAATAGGTAGGACGAAGACCGTTACTCACTTCATAATCTAGTAAGATGATCTGAAAAATCCATAGTTGAACAAGTTATCAACTACCCTGTAAGCATTCCATCATTAAATGCAATAAAGATGAAGAAATCAAATTCATTCATATTGAATTGAAGGAGATTATTTAGAGGTATACAGTTCTACTCATAATTCTCATGTACCCTTGTTTCTTCCTTTGTACTGAGTTTGCATTGAGTAAATCTTGACCTGACAGTGAAGATCTTGGGTAAACATTTGTTAAATCTATGATGGAAGTTGCAGCAGTTTGCTATGATAGCTGTTGGAAAAGGGAACACTCTATTAAAACAGAGAGACAAAATATTAGACTCTTATATGTTTCTTATATAATCTTGTGGTAAAATTGTTTGGTTTCAATTTAGTGTGGCAGTAGTGAGGATTAAGCTTTTGTTGTCCTCAAAGGATCGATGGTGATAGTCCCTGTATTTCAAGATATCATATTGTTACTTGTATTTTTGTTGTACAGTACTATTTTAATCTGTGTGTGTATATATATATATATATATTTTTTTTTTTTGTATGAAGGTTGAAAAATAACCCAGCTTTCCCTGGCGCTAAGCCAAAGATAAACCTGCTGGCTTTCAAACTCCTGTCAGAACATTTCAGTAATCTACCTCAAGAAAATGGGAAAACTAGTTCGCACATCTGCTGCTTAAAGTTCAGGTGTGGCTTTGAGAAGAAGTGCAATCTCAATTAAGAGTATTCACATAGATCACAATAACAATTTAGATCCATGATGTTTTTGCCTTTGAAGAGAGTTCTTGACAAGACCCACTTCCCTCAGGTGACCACAGTGAGAAACGACGGCGAAACGTGAACGCTCATTCATCTATATGCTCGTGCCAGAGCAAAGCATGACTTAACACGCGGCAACATCTGCCCCAGTGTGCAATCACCTCGTCAGGACATTTCCTGGACATTAATCTGAGATTACAGTGGAAATCTGCGGCAGGACGAACAGGGATTACTGTCTCCTCCTGTCAGTTTTACTTGGCACAAACACGGCATGATCACACCTCGGGTATTATCGTCCCTCTCGCCCACTGTACTGCCTCTCTGCATGTCGCGCCGATATACTGTAGGTGTTTTTTTTAAATAGGTGACTGCTGTCATGAGGACTGAGGATAATATTTGAAATGCAACTTAAATAAGGAGACATTAAACGACATTGCAGTCTGTATTTATTCACATCTTTGATTTCATTGTTTACAATCACTTATCGGGTTGCATTACACTTATAATCTTCAGTGTTTTACGGTTCGTGCGTACTTCATAAATCTGCAGTGTCAATACAAGTAAGGTCTGAATTGTCAAGGGAAACAAACCAGCTAATTATGCCTAATTATGTTTCAGATTTTCGACATGAGAGCTGGCTGTACTATTTAACAGCACCAAATCTGATGGAACAAAAAAGATGAATGGAAACAGCCCTGCAGGTCCCTAAAAGCATACTCACGAGCTGGTGCCTGGCGCTCTGCACTCACAGATTGGTGGTTTAGGGAGAGGAACAGGAAAAAAAAAAAAACAACCACCGTGTGAAAGCGTGAAGATTCTTTGGAAATGATCAAGCCAAGGCTGAAGGATTAACAAAGACACCAAGCCAAGCCAAAATAAACATAAACACATTTGCTCCAAACACGTAGATCCATGATATCTCACAGCAGTGTGTCTTCATCCACTCTTATAAAACAGAGTTTCATGAATAGAAAAAATCCTGAAATGTTTTTTTTTCTTTTGTCACAATTTACAAAATTCTTTAAGTTTTACCAGATAATCATACTACTATTTGAGTCCACACTGCTTTGACCTGTGGAGATGAAAACACAAGCATCAAGCTCTGTGCACTAACTGATGGGCTATACATTTTTGGTCTTTAAATGCTCATTTTCTCAAATGCAAAGCCCTTATTTGACCCCGTTCCTTTAGTGGGAACCTGTTTTTTTTTTTTTCAAGTTTTTGCTGATCTGTGTTCAATGTTAATTATTGTGCATTGTTTGGAGCTCAAGTGAAGCTTGTGTAAGGTGCTGTTCTACAAAGAGAAGGTGAGAAAGTATTGATTTAATCTGTTATGGAATGGAGGGAGGCTACATTGCAATCTGCTCCTTCTTATGTCTGCACTCTTGTGCTCGGTGCAGCAGACTCCAGCAAATGCTTTTTAAGAACAGGAAATGGTTCAAAAGATGAGCGAATTGTCCTTTTACCCCTGTAATCACTGTGCAAAGTGCAATAGTTACTTAATGAAGAAGTGATTGCACATAACAGCTCTTGTTAGACATGGGCTATGGGAAAAGTGAATGCAATTCTTGAACCATTGTTTGGCTTAGTGTTGTCCTGCACAGTGCTGATGTTTCCTGTTGTGCACTTGCATGAATTCCCAGTGATGGTGCTGGCCGTATGCCACTTGAAAAGTGAGCGATTTCAGCGAGTAATTCAATCTGGAATGTGACAAAAAGACAGGACAATTGAGGCATAATTCCAAGTTTTAGAAAAACATAAATGGCTGCCCGATTTGCTGACGTCCCATGGTTTTAAATTTATTGTGAAGTGCAGTGGAATTATAAACCAAGCTTTACTCGAGAGGCATTGTGCAACATGAGGCATTTAAGAATTGTGTGTCACTTTGTTTCTTCTCAACTTTGTCATCAACTTTGTTTATGAATAAATTTCAGGGTCCTGTCAAAAATGAAAAATAGAGAACACACTGTGTGTAGCTCAATCATAATTTGCATAAAACCTGTTGGAGTCTCAATCTTGTAGGAGAAATTAAAGCATAAATGGGATACTGTGCAGCCAAATATGTCCAAGAAATTTACCACCAAGCTGTTTTGTTTACTCTAGCTTATCATTTAGTATGTGCATACTATCTGGATGCATTTTTTTTTTCTGTCGAAATAATGCAAAATGCAAAAGAGGAAACCCCAGCACCCTTCGAGTGATGTTTTTGCGTGTATGGTTTCTTTCACATAGTCAATCATCAGCCATATTCCAGTCAGGTCCAAGCTAAGGTAATCTCCAAGGAAAAGCAACTACAGTACGTACATCCACATGACATCAGCCACGTGATGCCACAGAAGGGCACCCTTTCTTGAAATATATGCCTCATCCTCTAAGAGCCGCCCAGCTGTCAAGGAGAAGGGCACTCACTGTATAACTGCATATAAACAGAGCACAAACTGCCAAGTGTGATAAGAACGGGAGGGAGGCTTCAACAACGATTTTGACAGAAGAAAAACGACTGCTGGTGGACTTATCATTGTTGATTCGTGTAGCTGGAAGAAGCTTTGCCTTTGTTTTTCCTCCTTCTGCGTGGCTGGTATTTATAGTCAGAGCACACTCACAAGCTCGTTTGAGATCTCTCTCAGAAAATTGAGCAAGACATTGAATGTGAATTGTTTTAACGTGGATGCAATGTAAATGGCCAAGTCTTACCAAGTGGCCCTGCAGCCATGTAAGTATTTGACACAAGAGGATTTTCTAATATGGGTCACTTGTACCATTTACAATTTCCCCTTTCAGTAGTTCATAGAACAAGTCTGTTCACTTGTTCCACTATTGGTTTAAGTTAAGATGGTTTTGTTGTTAAATCTTATTGCTAAACATCATCCATACATCCAATGTTGATGGAAAAATACAAGGAGAAAAGGTCTCCACAAGGTTAAGATCAAGGTTACTTTATTTGTACCCGTGGGTAGACTTGGTCCAGCAGACACATGTGTGAAGTTAGCATTCTAACCCTTCTTTCATCCAACAATTTTTCCTTAGTATTACTGACTTACGTCATACATTGATTTCAGTAACTAAAATTGACATCTGATGGTGTTTTATGAACACCTCGGTGACCTCAGTCTCAAAAACAACATAATCCCTGCATGTCTATTTAGCGTTATTCAGCAGCTTTTGCTTCTGAGCATACCTGATGCGTTTGAACTACCCGCTGTGTTTTATCTGTGCGGCCTGTCAACACCATGTGGCATGTGCGGTGACGTAGGTGCATCGGCAACGAGCCCCTGAGGCTGCCGTCCTCCCTGCCACTTGAGCTCGCCTTGTTGTCGACTCAGCATGTCGGACAAGCTCCCCAGGTCGCTCCGCTGCCGAGGCTGACACACTGGGTGGTTAGTATGTAGGGGTGTCTGCGTGTAATATGAGGTCAACGGCACCCAGAGGCCAGCCGCTTGAGAGGCAGCAAGGTTTCCAGCAGCCACATGCTGTGCCGCTCCCCTGTGCGGTGTTGTCATGTGTTATCATTGCTAAGAGAAGGTGAAGCCGGCTACAGCAGAGGGAGGGGGGGGGGGCTGAAATAAAGGGAGTCGTAGCCATCATGTGCAGAGGGCGTTGCATAAATTATGTAATAGTTTTAATTGATGTTTACAGGGTTGTGTTCAAGTTAACGACAACATATGGCGTCAGGGTGCCATTCACATGCAGAGCTATCCAAGAAATGGAACTGGTAATTTGCTATGGAACCAGTGCACTATGATTACAGCAGCATCATTAAGCACTGCCACTGATTGTGTAATGTCCATTGTTTTAACATTTTGAGCTCGCAAAACGATTTGAATACATTATACCGTTGTATATAAGGCCAGGCTTCCTTCTCAAAACCACCTTTGGTATCTTAATGAACTATTGTAATGAACTATGTAAAATTATGCGTGCGATTAGAGTTGTGTTGAACAAGCCATTTGAGCATGACACATAATAGCCCCCAATTTTATGGCGAGATTTACAGGCAGTAATCATCTCGGAGTCCCCACGCCAAATCTCATTCTGTGTGACTGGTGTTCAAGAGTGATTATTTTTTGTTAATGCTCCTGTAATTAAATGCATGCTTAGACTGTGAGTGATTACAGTTCCTGACGAGTAATTACTCTGTGGTTCAGATCACTGCGAGAATGATAATCAAATCTGCAGAGTTCGGTCGGCATGTCCTAAAAACTGCAGCGAATCTTCCCTCTGACAAAGGTGAGACATTATACATGGCAGTACTTTGCAAAACTGCCAAAACTGACTATATCTGTTTAAAGAGATTTGTCTTTCTAGGTGTATTTTTCTTTGAAATAACCTTAAGGTATCTATACACTGGCTGTAACAGATGAATGACTGGTGATCATAGTGATAACTTTGATCGTGGGTTAGAATCTGTGGCCTTATCTTGTACAGAGTTTGTTGTCGAAGTTGTGTGACCGCAGACAACCTGTGATAATCTTCTGACAGTGTCAGAGAATTCATAACCGCCAACCTCTAGACACTGCTGCAGCTATTAAGAACCAATAGATATGCAGCAGGAAAGATGTGACTCGCAAAGAGTTGCATCAAATACTGTACAATGTTCTGTCTGTCTGCATCCATCCAATCTTTTAAACCATGTCACGTAGTTCAGTGTTGTGGGACACTGGACCTGATGAGAGATGACTGTAGACAAAGGAAGGGTATATCTGGGCAGGTCACCAGGACACCACAGGGCAAATACACAATTTTACAAAGCTACAATTGTCTCAAATTCATGTTTTTGGATTGTGGGACTAACCACCACACTGTCATGTGAAACCCTGTAAACTTATTTTCCCTGTACATGAATGCTACTACAACAACAGTTTATTTCTTGGTTACCTAACTGTTTATATTCCGATGACATCAATTACTGATGTGGGTGAAGTACATGATACTAAAGTATACTGTAGACGTTGTCAACCCTGATTCTATAAGGCAGAAACTTACCAATATGGATAAAGTTGTAAGTTTACCCATGTTTATTTACATCTATTGTATCAGACCAGTTACTTAAATTTGCTGGACACAACAACTGCAATCCCATTGCCCACACCCCATTGGCTTGAAGTTAGCAAGAGCCTGGCCGCTTCACGCTGCCATACAACACTTTGAGGACTTGTGGTGCTCAAACTGGTTTTACTTCATACACAAACTATCCACATCAAAACACACCGATGGATGCTGTTCACAAAACATGCCGTTTAACCCACTTTCAACTTTGGAAACAATACCAAAAAGAAGCGCATAAATAGATTTTGAGGAAAAACTTGGATGCTGAATGTATTGAATGGCTGCCAAAGCAGTAAAAACAAAACAAAACAAACCTCAGTAGCGATCTAAATATGAACACAAAGAGAATGTGGGTGATGCAATAGCCATCCCTTCTGTAAATTCCCACAGTTTTTTTTGGTTCAAACTTTCTTCAGTAACCTGGACATAATTACAGCTCTCGTATATCAGTTCCTCCTCCATCAATGTGCTGTTATGAGCGATGGTTTGTGCCCTGTGGAAAACACCCAGCTTTAGGAACCAGGCATCACCTTGATGGTCCTTGATGTCCAATAGCTTTATCAACTCAGCAAGGACTCGGCTGGACATCGTGTAAGACAGTGAAGGTTGGCACAAAGGACGCAGTTGTGGGAGAAAATGAAAGATCCCAAATGGATGTTAAAATAAAGACAGATTTCACACTTTCACTTCTGAGAGTAATACCAGAAAAATTAGAATGATGCGATCAAGAACTGAATAACACTATAATGATGTACTTGCTCGAGGAGCAAATTTGAGCAAACGTGTTGCAACATCAAATTGCTCAGTTCATTTAGAGAAGCATAAAACAGCAATTAGTTTGTAATTCACTGAGATATTCATGAAATCATCCTATCACAAGAGCATAACCCTCATGGCTCCTCTCAAGGTAAAATGAGGTCGACGACAAAATTATGAGTGTTTGTTCTTTCCTTTATCATGACTGTTGATACAATTTAGGGGTATGGAATATTTCAGAATGGGAACTTATTTGTGGTTTTGGAAGCAAACATAAGACATATGAAAATGTTTGAAAAGTATAGTATTGAATCTTCCAATATAAATAAATGGGTTAATTTAAGTCCTTGCCAATGTATTACAGAAAATGCTGGAAAAAAGCCAATAACGACCAAGCAATTGCTTCTTCCTTTCCAAAATGTTTGCAGTTTTTGAATCTGGTCCTTTTTCACCTTGATAAAAGCACACAAGCGATGCTTTATGAGGACAGAACACACACTGGAGCTGGTTACCTACTGCTTTAGCCGAATGCTAACTTGAAAATACACAAATTATATACAAACATGTACTTTGATAAAATTCTGAAATAAATGAGTTGTTTCATGTGGACTTGGTACCATTGTAATGCCTTTTTACAGCCAATAAAAGAGTGACAGAGTGGGCTTGCGGTGTAAATATTCTTTGGAAATGACTCCCACTGACAATAGCGGAAGTTGGCTGACATTAGAAGACAGTTCATGCTTCTACAGCATTGAAAGTTGTAGCGTTCATAAATACGTTTATCTTGATTAGCACTGCTCTTTCAACTTGTATTCTGGCAAAGAAGAGAGCACATGATACTACATTAGTCCAGACTGGCTTCTGGTTGTAAATGGGCAGTCTTTTTGGACTTTGTGCTGGCCTGTAGACATTAACATACTCTATTGTGATTGTAAGTTTGTTTGGTTTTTGTTTTTTTGTTTTTTTAAAAAGGCCTTTTCTTGTGTGATTGTACCCTCGTTCCACAACAAAAAAGTTACACTACGTTGTCTAGGCCTGCATCTGAAACTCTTGTTCAATTTATTTGTTTGCCAGTAAAGTAGCGAGGTTTGTTGAGATCAAAATGTCGTCTAAAAGAAATCAAGTAGATTTATCCTTCACTTACAAGTGATATACAAATGTGCATGCTCAGTGCAAAACTTGTATTTGGACTTCCAACTGATTAAAAAGTCTCTTCCTTCTCTATCGTGTCAGTCTCAGCAGCCGTGGCTTTGTTGAACAAGACCACATGTTCACTCTCATCTTCAGGCCTCCCGAGGGTCCAAGGCCCATCTCTTTGACCCGTTTCCTTCTATATATTTTTTTTCCCCATCAAGGCTCACTGAGCTGTATCTGTCTTATTTCAGCTTGCAGACCCTCTGGGATGCTCTCATTCCCATCACTAAGGTTACCTTTGATATTGTTGATGGCTCCCCTGCACACAGGTCTGGAGACAAATTTATACTACGGGCAAACAGTGGGAAATTTCAAAACTGCAGCTGCAAAAACATTATGAAAGCAGAAATGCACTAATAAGCGCCAGATGCATGTAATGAAGAGGCACGATGATAAACACATTTCTCACAGAATAAATAAATGCGATTCAACGTTAAGATAAATTGTGCCGCCCCAATTTAATGCATAAACATACCATGCTGCAGCCTATTACAGTTTCAAACTATAAACAGTCCATTTATTGAGTGCAATTCAGATGGACACAGCCAGCTAAATAGCTGCATATACAACACAGAATTATTCACATATTAACAGGGGATTTCTGTGCACATTTCTTCGATACGCAGTAGCGGACACGTGCGCAGGGTCCAAAACATGTCGTGAATTTTAAGCTTGCTAAGACAGACTTTTCCCTTAAATGGGACTCAACTTAAACCTTTAGTTATTTGTTTTGTTTTTTTTACATGATTGCTGCCAAGTGAAACCCTAGGCACACAACTAACAAGGTAAAACCCAGCATGAGACAACCACTAGTGACTTTTATACATTGAAAATCCTTTTGGTACCCAGAATGCGAGTGGAACAAGACTTCACGCGATCGAATATCTGGAGTGTGAGCAGCAGTCGCAGTGCATCATGATTAAACACTTGCGTGGGTAGGAGTGAATGATCTCTGCATTTGTCACCAGAAGAGTTTAGCGTCCATCAGAGCTGCCAGCGGAGGTGCGTCTGCCACTGAGCAGGAACAGAACAGGCCAGATTGTGTGGGGAGGGTGGCCCTGGCACGTGACCAGGTGCATCTGAAGCCTCCTCTGATCCTCCGATGCGCTGTTGAGCTGCTGTGTTCCCTCGACACAACGCAAAACACCTGCTTGGCCCGATTGTCGGAATGGAAGCTCCATTATTGGTGTGGGCTGTCCAAATGGCGGGGCGCTCTGCTTCCGTCAACAAGTAATATTTAGCAGGCGGAGTAGGTAATTGAAGTCAGTCTGATAAGGTTTTGACTAGATGGACATTCCATGTTGGTCAGTTTGACATTTTGTCCAATGGACAGCTCCTGAAAAAGTAAGCAAGCTCACATTTTGTAATTGTAATTTGCCTTCATCATATTTGCCACATTTTCACTCCTAACAATTATTTAAAGAAACATCAGTTGTAAACTTGAGTTAGAGAATGTTTATACTCCCTTGAAACCATAATTCAATGGTATCCTTTTGTATAAATTGCTCCAATGTTGGTCTTAAAATGGCCTCATGTAATCATTTCAGGTGGCCTCATATTCATTTTTCGCCGTGCAATAATCTTTTTTTTAAATAAATCTGTGTGTTCCCCACCTATTAGTTTTTTTTATATATATGTTTTGCAAGGATGTGTGAAAACTATAATTTTCTCTGGGATAATTGAAGTTTTAATCGCTCTGTCTTGTATGAACCAACAGTGTACATATGTGTATGAATTAAAATTAATTATCACAGCAAGCTCATTATTTTTGTTTTAAATCGCTGTCTCCCACTGAAAAATAAAAAAAAACACAAACACATGCTATTGAAAGGAGGACAGGCTCACGCTTGTGCCGACTGTAAATCAAACGCTCTATATGAAATATTGGCATCTGCTGCAACAACATTTATGTAACTACTTTCTATGGTAATTAATTGGGCTTTAAATTTGAGGGGTGTGGGTCAACATCAAAAGGATGCGTGGTCAACAATGTGAGTTTTCTGAGTTGGAAGAGAAATGGATTTGACTAATGAGGGTTTCTGACAGTGTGCATCCATCAGATGGAGAACTAATGCCCGATTCGCTCTCATCATTTGTCGCAGTGGCAGAACATGACTGAGACACGGCACGATGACATTCTAATTGTAGGCATATTTCAGAGGAAAACAACAATATGTGCTTTGGGAGCCCACAGGTTTTTTTGCCACCATGTTACAGGATCACACAGGAATATAAATAATGCTGTTTTTATGTTGCGTCTATTGGTGAGTCATTAACTGACAGGACTCCGGCGGCAGCCAAGATGTGAAGCTGTTGGGGCAGCAGGCCGCTTTTTCAGAGTGGACGATCAGAAAGTAATTGATAGAATAAAAACTAAAGTGACAGGAGTTGTTTGGGCTCGACGGCGAAGGCGTATTAGACAAAGATGTCTGGAGTGGAAGGGAGGGGGTGGGGGTTGGGAGAGGAGGAGGGTGGTGACAGATAAATGAGGCCATCGTGAGCTGAGGGAGGAGGAGGGGAGGAGAGAGTTGGTAGCGAGCTCCCTCGCGATCTGTACCTGCCAAGTCCCTACCCTGAACAGCTGCTCGCAACTCCAAGGATGTGTAGCAGCTCACACCCTCGCCACATCCATCTTTTACAGCCTCTAATCCAACGGCACCAAGATCTGTTCGGCGTGTTTAATGCAGCGTTTTACTTTCACAGAAGTGCGTTGTTTTACCTGCATCACTCTCATTCAATATTTAGAGATGGATGAAAAAGGCCTTTTTGGATGCGAACATCCTCCAAATTGAAACCTGTTGGTAGCTTGTAGAAAAGTCCAAGACAAATCAGTATTGACATTTTTTGACATATTAAATCACGACAGATCACACATTGTTTTAGATTTATTATTTGTTTTTTTAATCATTTTCCTTTATATATTTTGCACAGATTTATTTTTTGCGTAATAACATCAATGTTTATTTACGGATTTACTGTCAACCTCTACTTTATTTTTCATTTTACATGAGTTTTTTTTTTTTTTCATACTTCATTCCTTACCAAGCTGAATTTCACTTGGACAAACCCAAACTAGCCTTTCAACAGTAGGTCAACAAGTCGTCTCTTATGTCCCGTTTACCTTCTGCCTGCGCTGCAATGCCTGAACCCTCCTCACTTGTCATTCCTCTGAAGTACCCTTCCCCCCCCAAATGCCCCCACTCACGGGCTGATGGTCACTTACAAGCTGCCGCCTGCCATTCATATCCGCTCTCTATGAGTTGCACCTGCAGTGGCGGGTTATGTAACGGGCCAGTCGGAGGGCCGCTCTACATGCCCTGCATCTGCAATGATGCAAGGCCGTTAAAGACATTCTGTCATCCGGGGCACATGGCTGTTCTCTTATTCATAAACTCAAAAGGGTTTCAATTAGGCATTTGTGGCTGGCCTCCCAGCGGTTTGCATGTTTAAATGAGACGCCTCTGTGGGGAAGGCGATGGAAGAGTTCTCTTAAAAAGTGGCCAGAGAATAGAAATTGAGAGATGATGAAATATATTTTCACATTAAAAGTACGCCCTGTGAAATCAGGCTGTTTTTGCCACAGTGTGAAGCTAGTTTCTCTTTTATATTATCATAGCACTATCTATTTGGTCAGTGGCAATCAACCTCAATATGCCAGGATGTTTTCTGTTTTTTTTTTTTGTTGTTTTTGTTTTTTTATTGAGACCGATTTAAACTCAAAGATTTCAAGTTTCAATTATATTTGGCAAGCGCTCTCCTGATTCTGACGTGAAGTGCCACAATATGGGTGCTGTAATTTGAGCAGATGCCAACTACATAATGAGTAAAATTCCACTTAGAGATGCAACACGAGCCAATTAAACAACAAAGAAAACAGATAATGGCATCACTGAGACCCAGACGCATAAAGGATGGAAAAAAAGAGCTGCAGATGTTATTGTGGAGGTCTTTGGGGAGTGGATGCTGCATTTTTTTCCCACAAGTTCACATCAGTTCTCGCTCATATATCCTTTGTACAGTAGATCCACGGTGCACCTGAAGCGAGCCTGCATGAAGTGAGATCAGGCCATCACGCAACAGACCTCTGACCTCAATCTCAATGCTGACAAGTTCTTTGTAGAGAAAAATATGAAACAATGTGTTGATTGAATGATAAAATGTTGTACATACGTACCTGTGCAGACACATTGCAATAGATGGCATTAAGAGGATGGGGTGAAAGGTCACAAGTTATGACGAACCCATTGTGGTCCCAGAAAGGGAAAAAAATTCTAGGTTGAGGAGCAAAGAAAATGTTGGCAAGAATGTCCTTGAATGATTCGGCCCTCAGGACACAAAAGAAAAGCAGAGAAAATGTTGGTGGCAGGCAACTTGTGCTTTTAAATTGCAGAGTTTTTTTGGGAAGTTATCTGGGGAGGGTTTTTTTTTTGTCTGTGGTTATTCTGAGAGAACAAAAAAAAAAAAAAACAGCTCATCTTTTGGTTTTGCATCTTTAACCCACTTGATCTTTGAAGTCTTAAAAAAAAAATCATAGAAATTATGGGTCAACACCTCAAATTAAGTAGAAATCAGTTGTGTGTGTGTGGTCCTTTTCCACATGCTCCATATCCTGCTTTGCCTGCATGTTATCATTGAAAAGCAAGTCTCACTGAATAAAATATAAGAGTTTGAAGTGATAACTGTCTTTTATGTCTGATACAGTATGAAGAATGAGCTCGCAGCTCTCAGGGCTACTACAGATGAGTCAAATCTCTTAAACCAGCACTTACTGATCATTACATGACAAAGACACAACGAGGGACCACTCAAAACAAAGGGAACCTGATTGGATGGGTTCTGTAAAAAGAGCCTAGATTTAACACTGAAAAGGACTTTCTAGGTGCGAAAGGGAATAATTGTAAAATGTGCCACCTTCCATCTTTTTTTTGAATTATTTGTATCACATTGCCATTGCTCATGTATCAGGAAATTAATAGGGTCCGCTGGCAGAAGAAAAAAATGCCTCTCAGTCCTTTACACTTGAATAGCATCATTGTAGTGCTGAATACGTACTGTCATTTTACAGATGTGCTTGAGCAGAGGGTCTTAGACAAGTCCTTCATCCCTGACGGTAATGTGATAGAACCCTTAGCCATCAGTGCATCTGCATTTAGATCTGCCACAAACAACCCTATATCTGGATCCTGGCAGCAATTTGCATAATTGGAGATTGTGGCCGGGTGCTTGTTATTCATTGACATGACACTGCGGAGAGGCAGATGGAGAGATGTACTGAACTGACTGTTCCAGTTTCTTTCTGGTGCGGGTGGAGACATCTTCGCAAAAGGGTCCCGAAGAAAACAACCACCAAAATGCCGAGAGCAACACTTATATCCAAGTCACTTTCCTAATTTATTTATTTTCTGAGTGCTGAATTGGAAACTTACATTCAGGCCAACATCTGAGAAGCACCAGTGTGAGAGGAGCTCTGTGAACTACTGGAAAACAACCAAGCAAAATGAGCTCGGCTACGCTTTCCCTCGACGAATTTCAGACTTCTCAAAAATGAACCATGTGCAGTTTACCAGCCAGCAGCCCTCCAAATAACCTGACGGTACACGGAGCACCTGACTGAGATGAGACAACGCTGACTGATTGACACATCCATCTCCCTCACTATCTCTCTGACAGAGGGAGGGGAGCCAACTTGTCCCTCACGCATGAAGAAGAGACCGCTGCTTATTAGTGAAGGGGAAGACAGAGAACGAGTGAGAGGGGAGGAAGGGAGAGCACATCGTCTCAATTTTGGTCTGATGAAGGACACAGTGTCTCCTCAAGATGAGTAGAAATCTATGTCACGACTGCCTCCTTAAGAGTTGGAAAGCATACAGTGAAAGTGCGCCGTGACTACACATGGGCTGTGCGTGTATTTTTGTTGTGACACCAAGCTGGAGGAATCATCTCTGTAATTGAAGTGATTGTAACATTGGTGCATTATATTCTGTGAGCATATGGATCCAGCCTTAGTAAAGCTTTCCAACAAAACATACAACAGGAAAATAATGTGCACTAAAAGTTATCAGGAAATTGGGCCTCACGTAATAATCCATTCAGGATTCCCTGGCAACATAATGTACAAAATTGCATCCTTCTTTTTATTTTAACATACTCTTTCATTCAAAATATTACCATATCACAAAAAACTAAATAACACCCCCGCCTCACTTCTGCACCCACCTTTTCCTTTTTTTTTTAATGGTCTGCTTGCTTGAAAGCTCTTACAACATCACCAGTGGTTTTAACCAATCAGAACCAAGAAAAGACATACACATTGTTAAGGCAAACACTTTGCAACACCATCTGCCATGTCCATGTCTGACAGATGTGAAAACAGACACAAATAACACAAAGGGTGTAATCACGAGAGAAAGAACCTGACCATTACAAAAGTCTACTGAAAATCATATTGCTTTATGGCTGGGAAAGAAACACTGATGATAGACGGCAAAGCAGATTCAGGGCAGCAGCACGTCCTCCCTCCATGGTCATATTCAAAACTCACTGAAAGTTCTAATCACATAGCTAAGAAATTTGCAAAACTTATCAAATTAACTGGCTATCTACAACTTGATCAGTTTTGCAATACCATATTGCAACAGAAGTTGCAACATCACATGAAATAGAAGCAACAACAGTAGATCTTATACTATAAACCTTTTTTTTTTTTAACGACAGGTAGATGGACGAAAGATTTTACCTTGCTGCCAACATGTTTCGGCTGCATCCGCAGCCTCCCTCAACTCTGACCAACTCTTTTATTACCTGTTGTTAAAAATAGAGTTTATAATAGACGTATTTAGAATGACAAAATTAATACAAATCAACAGTGGGTCCTAATGCGAGTAAGGCACAAATTATTATGGACAACTAACTGCTGAAACTAAAATCAGTATTGACTCACAACTTTAACCAAAACTAAAACTGACAAATTGTCAAAATTCACAAAAATATTTACAGATGTTTGGGTTATAAATGTACCTTTACAGTTATTTTCCTGCATCTCAACTACAGCCCAGTCCTTGTGGTGTGGTGATACACCTGGACGAGATCCCATCGCCACATGAACCTAAGCACCTCAAAACGTAGTCCGGGTGATCAGTGTCACAGTGGGTGACATCCATTTACACCTGGCATTCATGTGTTTTTTTTTTCTCATGCGGACAGATGGTGTGTCCAGATGCACGTCACATCCCAGCGGCAGGTGCAAATGGAGTGCTAGTCATCTATTGTTATGCTTAACATGAGCCCATTTTTGATGATGTTTTAAGAAAAGTTGTGTTGATAATTTTAGGTAAACGATGGAGTCAATACATCCGTGATGGTGTAAACCATTGTTTCTCAACATGTATTACACTGAAACTGCAGAATGCTAGACACATTCTCACCATGATCCCAAATCACTGGTCTTCCAATCAAACGTTTCCTGGGTCCTCACGATATTCTAGAAAGTGTTTTTTGGTGTGGTTTTTTTATGCTTTTCTTTGACATGGCATCAAATTCTAATGGCCAACCATGGGATGGACCCAGCTTTAGAATCACTAGTGTAAGGTACAATTGGTGTAAACAATAACTCAGAACAAATACGTAGTCCAAAACACACATGAAGGTCAAATAATTAATTTAGCCGCCTTTTGTTCTTGGATGGTACTTAAAGGAAATGAATAACCAGCACATTCCGTAAGTAGTTAAAATACCATTTTGGAAGATGGTTATAATACTATTTATTGTGCAAAGTCTGCCTCTCCAGAGTGCACAGATGTCCCACATTCAAAAAGAAATGACACAACTAAGTGAGCAGTAAATGTCAGTTTGCACTGTAGCCTAAACAGCTCTCATGATGCCCCCCCCCCTCCAAAAAAAAAAAAAAATGTGTTCCAGTGTGACAGCAGAGGTGAGACAATAGTATGTGGTCTGACGTATGAATCACAAAGCTGGCACTGTAGTTTGGCTGAGGGGGCACTTTATAATTTCAGAAACTTGAAGGTGCCACAAATGATTTATACAGCATGTCCTCTCAGCCAACAAACCTCTCAGAGCTACATTTCCTGTAAAATAAGCACCTGAGAGACATTAAAAACCTTTACCAGCACATGGATAAATCACATAAATTTTCAGTTTCTTGCTTTATACATGGGCATAACATTTTACGGGGCGCCATCCTAAAATGTGTGTTTATGAACAGATCAATCAATACATCTGACCTATTACCTGCAAGGGCTTGTCACGGGTACTATTTCAGGTTTACAGCCTTTCAGCATGAGAGCTGTATTGATTGTTCGCCTTCAGGAACACTTCTAGTGTGAGGACGTGAAAGAAGAACGGGCCGGATGAGGAAATGGCTCCTGTCCTGTTATTGGGGTTGAGGGAATGTTAATCTGAGGTTTGCCTGAACCACAAGGGCACTAAAGTGCATGAGTGTAAAGGCACAGCCCACTTTCTTTTTTTGCAATTGAAATTTCACTATTTACAAGATTATGTATTTTGAACTTCAAAAGAAAAAAGAAAAAAAAGTCCTTAATGTTGGAAATATACGCAAACGAAACACATTTCTTGCCCTTGCAGTGCAGAGTGATTGTACTATGACAAAGACAGAGCGTCACTCTGACAAAAATAAGGTTTGAGGTGTCTCGTGCTCTGAAAACAAAAGACTTCAATCTATGTCTTTTGACAGTTTGGGTACAGTGTGACATTCCACACACGCAAGTAAAATAGAAAATGCTCTGTAGTTGAGAATAAAAGATGGCATCCTCACTGTCCGCGCTCACGCTATTTCACAGTGGCTCTGAACATGAAGCTGTGCACTTCAGAACAAATGTTGTTTTGTCTCGCCCTGGGATGCAGACATTTTGATGAAATCAGGCCCAGTGTGTGTGAGCGTCACGGTCAGAGGGATGCCTACCTATCCAGTGAAACACTGAGCAATCGTGTGCCGTCTGGCTCGGCAAACCATGTTATCGTTCAGATCGCTGATTCCCACGGATAAGCATTTTGTGTTTGAAGATTCAGGGACTATAAGAAGAAAAACACAAACAAAGCAGCACAGCAGCGGTGCGGCGCGGATGCGCTTTAGCTCGTTTTCTTTTTTTTTTTATTTTTAGGGATGCAGTTTGTCAAGCATCACCTCTCCGGCTCTGGAGGGAAACTGACATTTGCTGAGATAGAAACTGCTGTGTGTTGCAGACCTGCGTGAAGCAACACTAATTGTTCTTCCAGATATTGGATTTAGGTTAGTAGGAATTGGTTCAGATGCTAAACAACACACACCAAATAAGGAACTCAGCAAAATGCTGTGCTTCGAAAACAGACTCACACCTGGCTTTCAGTACACATGCAAAAAAGAGAGTATTATGCATACAGTCGCTATATCACATGGCTCTGGTGGGTTGCGGTTGAAAATGATGATGAAGGCAATTATGTCGACGATGAAGAAATAAAAGAGGAAGAAAAAAAAAAAATCAGCCACACCAATCAACACCACTGCAGCTCCTTCAACAAAAACCGGCCAAATTTGTCATCAATCAATTTCATTTTCACTGCCAGTGAATAAAGTGTGAAGGCAGAGCCAGTGCACTGCGGAAATAAACATCACAAAGCAGCTCCAAAGAGATTCTTCAAAGGCTCTTTCAAACCAAATGGATAGATGAGGAAAATTAGTCCGACTGAGGAGGACAAGACGAGGGAGTTCTTTAAACAAGTGGCACTAAAACATTATTTACATTTACAAAGTATTTACTGTTTCATAGTGGTGTGTGTGTGTGTGTGTGTGTGTGTGTGTGTGTGTGTGTGTGTGTGTGTGTGTGTGTGTGTGTGTGTGTGTGTGTGTGTGTGTGTGTGTGTGTGTGTGCGTCAAGCTGCAAATGATTCCATCTCCTCACACTCTCTCACTGTTTACAAAGGAATGGCTAATGACTCGTGTTTCTTCACTCTTACATGAAGCTCGCTTCCAACTACGTTTTTATCTGGAATCCCAATTGGAGTTTTTTGAAGTACTTTTCATATCCAGAGCTTATTCTTGACATTGAAAACAGTGGTTGGTAAAACATTCTTGCCACACTGCTCTAAACTAATGAAGATCAGATATTGAGTTTCCCTACCAACTGCTGTTTCCAGGGCCAAACAGGCACGTTTCATCTTTTAATCTCAACTTTGATGTTGATAACAATGTTCCCCCCCACCAAAAAAAAGAAAATGTTGGACAAAAATAATACCACTTTAACTCCTAATGAAGCTTGTGTGATACCATCACAAAGTTTCTTCTTGAATGTTGCGCTATAATGAATCATTCTTTAAAAAGTCTTGTTCAGTTGAATTGATTTCAAATACAAGTTAGAAGGTTGCTTATTTGTACTGTCTTCTTTTTATTTAAAAATGTATGTAACACTACATTTCTGGCCAAAGTATAACTTTGGCAGTCGATTTCCAAAATCAAAGAACGAGAAAGAGATCTTGAAGATTTAATTTCTCAGAAGAACATGTGAAGCTCTGCCTGAAGTGAAAATATTCCCAGTCCGATGAAGGCAACTCCCAAACATTTTAATCACGGCTGTAATTGATAGGAAGGACCATCTCTGTGAATTAATGAATCCAAAGGAGGCCCTTTGATGTGAGTGGGACTGTGACATTCAGATTTGTGCCTGACTGAGTCTGAACCAGATAGCTCCTGAGAAATAGCTGACTTTGGCAATGGCTGGCCATCATCCATCACATTTGATATCTGACTGCAGACAGGTAGATTAATACCCTTGATACAGATTGTACAGAGATCCAACAAGAGGAAGCCTTTGCTTCAGGTCAGATCACGCCTTCTGGTTTTAATTAAATCTAAATGTATAATGATTGTCAGGTCCACATCCAGTAAGTTCAAGGATGTCCAAGGATCTTCATTCAGTATCGCACAGACTTGATTTTTTTTTCTGCCTATTGGTTAGATTCATGAGCCCTGAAATTCATGGAACTTTTATGAAATTATTGAATCGACGCTCAATTGACCGGAGGAAAACTGTGCCTATTTCCGTGTTTGTCAGACCAGAATATTATCCACATTTTGGACCAGTGGGAATAGCACAAGTCCAAGCTTCATGAGAAAACAGGTTACTGACCCCGTCGCCTCTGACAGACAATGGCTAGCACCGCTGTGTTTTGCTGAGACCCCTTGGCCCTTTAAAACCTCATGGGCAGCACATGTCAATGTGGAGATTCACATTCAGTCATGGCCAACTGAAGCTTTTCCCGACAATTGTACTTAAAAATGGCTTCTCTTTCTTTTGATAATGTGTTTACATGTAGCCATATGTTAATGAGATTCCAGTGCCATGCAATTGCTTTATCCCATTAAAGTAAGACTCCATTATAACAGCAGATGGACTGGAAAGTGAGATTTGCTATTATGTCACTCCTCAATATGATAAAATTAGCAGTTGGTCCAAGCGGATGAAAATTGCAGTGGTTGCTTGCTGCTTTTGATCTCTCTAATAGGGTTAAGGGAGCGGACTCCAGGATTACTCCTGATGCAGCTAAAGACAGATGGTAATAGGACATGACCTCAATAACAGCAGAATGCCGACGCTGGTCTGACTGCCGAAGAAATCATCTCACACTGGAGAGAATTCTGCAGCCAGTGGAGGAATAAACACCACTTAATTAACTCAAAAAAAGCATATTATTGGAGACACACACACACACACACACACACACACACACACACACACACACACACACACACACACACACACACACACACACACACACACACACACACACACACACACACACACACACACACACACACACACACACACACACACACACACACACACACACACACACACACACAGTACATCAACAGGTATACTGCAGAGCTATTTATTATATTATACATTATCATTATTTGCATACACCGCTCTTAAGTGATGACTTGCATCATTAGCTGGATAAAAATGCAGAGAGCAGTTTGGCCTTTGGAGCAGAGTTGACTATACTGGTTAAAGCATGGGGTGAGATTTCCTCCTGCTGCTTTCCACATCTGAACTTCTCTGGCGATCACAGGGTGTCATGTCTCAGCATGATTTTCTTATAATTATCCCTATGAAAGACGTCATCCATCCATATTCTACAAGATCCTATCCAGGTGAGGATGGTGGGGTGCTGGAACTGACCCAAACGGACTCAGTTTTAAAAACAATCTTAACTGCTGTAACACATGTAAAAGGGAGGTATTGTTGACATGGAAATATTATAGAATGACACCTATACTCACATTTACCTTTACCATTTAGAGCATTATAGCTATCAATTAAAATCCTTTATAAATTGCCATGAACTATAATGAACATTTGTTGCATGTTTTATAAACCTGCACAAATTCATTACAATGCATCATACAATCACCCATCATAGAGGGTGTTACCAAAAACATCTAACAAGTAGAAGGAGAGTTCAGCTTTTTATTGCTTTGGATTCCAGCAGCTGTTGGCAATAATTGTTCAAAATATGAATAATATTAGGAAGTCCAGCAGTCTACTAAAAATTACTACTTGGCATGAGATGAAGCATGTGAAACACGGAGGTTTGAGGTTGCTGAGGGCACGTGATGTGGTTCAAGCTGTGTGAGGCCTCTGCCTCCCACACTTTAAAACACCCTGGTGTACTCTGTGGAGCTTCTGGGAGAACCGCAAACTCCAGACAACATGGGTTTAAATCTGCGCTAAGGCAGACCTCTGCACTTTTAGTGGTGGGGATTCATGTTCAAAGTCAGTGAAGTGTGGAAGAAAAGCGACCTTGTATTGGGGCCTGTAACACAACAACCTTCTGAATAATTGTAGTGCTCACTGCGCGAACGACTTTGTTGTGTATGTTTCGCAGTGTGGATGATGTGTAACTCAATAGAAAACTTTTCAGTGCCCATCTTGTTTCAAGTGAAAAGAAATACTTAACTCTCCCGAACATAAATCATTCATCCCATGATTGACCTCTTTGTGGGGGCCGTGATTCTAAAGGGATCCTGACCTGACAAAGCTGATTTGTTTCAAATGTCAACACGGCCACAAAGGTGCCCCAGCTTGAACTGTCTGTGATGAGAGAAGGTAGCAAGGAAGAGGGAAAGATTTACCACCAGAGATGGAATTTAGCAGTTCAGCATAAACTCAATTTATCATCAGCGCATTATCCTGCCCTCTGCTAGAACGAGCCACAGCGCTCCTTCGATTAATGACCCTTCCCAAGTGCATCCAAAGGCATAAAAATGCTTTTTTTTCCCACTGCTCTCCTCTCTCACAAACAAAATCCGAAAACACATCTTCGTATATTCTCATTGATCTATAGTTTGTTCAAATTTAATCTTCACAGATTAATTTTCGTTTTGCATTGCAGGTTTTTTAGGGAGGATTTCTTTGCATGCTTGAAACTCTGAGCACTTATTGAATGAAACACCCAACATCGTATTGACCATAGGAGACAAAGGCGTTAGTGTGTGAGAAATCCAGCACACTGGACCACATGGATAAATCAAAGGCCGGATAGATACACTCAATAATCCAGGAAACCCACCACAGTTTGTCAAGTGTCAAATCACACACCAGCGAAAAAGAAAAAAAAAAAGATCCCTCTAAGCTCCACAGACTTAAATAATGTTTCACTTCAAAATAATTTTTTTCTTTAACCATGTGAAAAATGAGAAATGTCCGAATAAGTGGTGGCAAATAATTATAATTCTCCAGCTCTGCATTCTCGGATATTTGGTATAGTGTGTGTGAAACTGCAGAAAATAACAGCCTCAGAGATCAAGGAGTGATAAATAAATATTGGGAGCAGTTACCTGTGAGCAGTGGGTGGCTGTTTTTTTGGTTTTTTTCCCACAGTCCTGGAGAGATGCTTTTAATTTAGACTTCATAATAAACTCTGAAATCACTTACTAATTAAAACAAACATCTTTAATATATTTCCCCAGAATGTTAAAACAAGGACGAGTTAGTTTGCTTGTGGAAACGAGGCCTTCTTCCTCTGCCTTGTAATTGAGTTTAGAGCTAATAAGCAGCTTTCACATAGCGGTTGGTGCAGAGAAAAAAAGCCAGGCCCAAGAAAATGCCAAGAAAGGAAAAGGGTCCCAGCAGATTTTTAAAGGCCCTGATGATCCTTCACAGCTAAACTTGGGATTATTTCCGGAGTTGGCACTTCATCACACTCACATGCGGGAGGTGCTAAGGGCGAGAGACTTGTCAGGAAGGCATTCTGCTGCCAATTAGTATCAATCGGGAAGAAAATAAGGGCTGCACTGTTGCAATTTTTACAGGGTTTTTTTTTTTTTTCCCCCTTCTCACGGCTCTGCTCCTCCCGACACATTAGTCCTTTATCTGAGCGATCAAACCTCAGAGCCATAACGCTATCAGTGACACGGTGTGCCTGATCAAACTGCTTTGTGTGGAATTATACTAATTATCACTCATTGGCTCTGTTGGAAGACAGATCTGAATCACAGTAAATATTTCAACGTGGTGCTAAACGCTACATCCTGTTCTACTCTTGAAGGTCAGCTCATATATAAGCTTATAGCACAGAAAGTGATGGTATTATGTAAAAAAAGATTATTGGCTTTGATGGCTCATCTGAAAGCTGCTCATGTCTTTATTTAGGTTGATAGTTGTAAATACAATTATAACCCATCTATTATGATTATTTGTTTAGCTATGAATTAAAATAGCACTCAGTAATACAGACATGTAGATGGGGGGAAAAAAAGTATTTTGTGGGCCTTCAGACATTCAAATTCACCCAATGAGGTTGTTGTATATTCATCCAGCAAAATTCCCCGAGTGATCTGTGCACATATGATACTGCTGATCATACCGAATGGATTCATCTCATTTGTTTTTCACCGCAGGTATCTCAGTAGCACAGAATCGCACAAAACAGAAAATATGCAAAGACTGAGAAATATTCTAATGTAGTCGTCAAAAAAGTGAAATGTCAGCAAACAGATTAATTTCAAAACCGAAAAAAATAACATTCTCTGATGTGTTGGGGGATTTGCGTTTCCGAAACACACACATAATAATAAAAACAAAAAAAACACAAACAATAAAATATGCGCTCAATAGAAGTTAAAGTACTGAATCAATAGTTAATTATGTTAAAGTTAATACCCAGTAACTGATCACTATAGCAGGCAGCACTGTATCGTGGTGTCATTAACATATGATTCCAAAGCTATTTTTTATGGAGTTTGATGTTTTTCAAGCATGCATATCTCCAGGTATTTTGTCTTTCTTCAACAGTGTAAAAACATGTAATGTAGGGACTATTACCACATAATTTGACCTTGTTTATGGTTTTCTGTCTTGCTGTGTTGGCCTTGTGAAGGACTTTCTGGATTGCTTTCAAGCCCACCTTTTGTGGAGCAGGAATAGAAAAGACGGATGGATTGACGTAGGCGGTAGAAAAGAGTTCTGGAAAGCTGTGATTGTACCCTATTTTCAAATGATCTGGTAAAATAACTCAGAACGTGTCTGTGGTAAATCATGTTTGAGAGGGCCACTTTAAGTTCAACTGCTTTTAAAGTGTGCTTCCACGTGAAACTGAGCTGGTTCCCTGTTGGGGAAGCCAGCCAATATGACTTCACATCAACACAAGAGCATCCTACTCAAATTTGAGTCAACAAAAAAAGCAATCCAAACATAGACTCGTTTGGTTCAGATGCTCACACACCCACTTGGATTCCTCTCCAAACCCTTTCCGCTACCACCGTGATGACTGCAAAAAATAGACGTATTGTATCTACTGGGGGCTGTCAGCAGTCCAGAGGTTAAATTTTAATGAGAGTTTGGATGTGCCTCTCCTCTAATTTCACTTCTGAAATGACGTGGGCTGCATCGGATGATCGTTCTCTGCTAATACAGTTACAAGTACACTGTCATGCACCGACACGGACACACAATGCGCTGTTCAACCTAATGCCACCTCCTATTAAACACTGTGTCGATCTTGTTACATTTGCTTGATGCCCCAGCGTGATTGGCTCCGGGGACACCCAAGGTGGATCACACGCCAGAAAGCAAAGGAATAAACGTCTTTGTCTATGTATGGATGCTTCACCCCGCTGTCTCCTGTGTATTCACCGAGCGCATGCTGCCAGTTAGCTGGAAGGAGGAGGATTTATCTGTGACGGGAGTGTTGAGTAAGAGTTGGAAGCCTCCTTTTTTTTCAGGTTTTGCTGTTGTAAGGCACGCTGCAGAAAATGAGGCCCTGTATCCATTTGCAAGATGAAAAGGCACTAATGCAGTTCACACTTTTCACTATTGCAGTTCCCATAGTCAAGTTTAAAAGTGTTATCAGATGTTAACCAAATGGAAGACTGACCTGGGCGTGTCATAGAAAGAGTTACCTGGATAGACATCAAATTGTCTTCCGTAGTATGACGTTTTGAAAGATGTCGCCATTTGCTCAAGGGAGGAAAGTGAAGAAAACCCATAACTTCATGAAGCGGTATATGGTTGATTAGTTGGTTAAATAATCAAATATTTGGTTGGTTATAATGGGAATTATAACACGTGTCAAAAATGTATTATTTCAGGAAGTTTAGTAGTTTTGTCACTTGTTTATGCTGTCATGGCACATCAACCAAAAAGCATTCCATTTGTGAGAATTCTGGCCACGAGAATAATCTAAAAAAAAAAAAAAAAGTTTTACTGTTTGAATGAAATTATAATCTATGCACACAAACAATTATGTTTGATCTCTGTAGTAGTTTTTATTTGTATTTCAGTTTTTGGTCTCCATTGCTTTTGATGATAATTTTTTAAAAATGTTGATTCATTATGAATTGATTTTGTCACAAACATTGATTTGCTGTTCATCTCACTCTAGTGGCCGTTCTCAATCTGTCCAGTGTGTGTACATAGTTGCTACGAGTGAATGATGAGTGTCTATAGACATGTCTTTGGGGCACTGACGGATCGATGCAGGTCGATGTGCACATCATGTAGCTGAAAGTCTAACTGAAATAATCATCAAACTTTCGCAAGGACAAGCCACAATCAGATTTATTGATGATGTTTCAGTCTTGTGTGGATTTCCAATGCTTTCAGTGAAACAAAATGACAGCATTGTGACCTGTCGAGGATCCACCAATGAATGAAGAGTTATCAATAATTCTTTTTTATGGTTTCATATATGTCCACAACCCTTCATAGATCATCCATCTATACTGACACTACGATTCCAGTTGAGCTTACAGTCGGCTTTTGGGAGGTATGATCAACAGGAAGCCATCTGATAAAAGAAATATATGAAATTCAAAACGAATATATATATTGGGGCTTTTTATTCAGACATTTATGAAATTGAACTCAATGTAAATGTAATGAAAACAAAGTTGGATAAAAAAATTGCTATTTTAAACGGGCCAACAGTAGATAAAGACCGACATGTTGGACTTCTACACGACTCTCAATGCATGGGAGGTGGCAGCACTGCTTTACTTTCAAAGTACAAAGGCCTGAGAGGCAGGAAGGCTTGCCTCTCACATGAAAAAAAAAAATTCAGCAGATGTGATGTATTGATTGATTCACCACTTGCCTTGCAACCAACCTGTTTTCTTTAGGAGAAACTTCCACTGCATGATTTTTTAATAATGTCTCTTTTATGTATTGAAGTAGATTTGTGAGGAGCGATAGCTCATTGATTCTACACTGGATCTGTTATCTTGGGACAGTTTCCACCCTCTTTCAGTCTTGAATCGGTGCCATGCTACCTGCCTCATAACTCCAGCTACAATATTTCCATCCAACTCTTAACAAGAAAGCACATGCAAAACTATTCGTCTGAAGCTGAATTTGTTCTCAGGCTTGAGAAGTGGGATACTTGATAAGGCCATCAAAGCAGCACTTTGCCAATAACCAGTGCATCAATAACTCTGTAAGTAAAAGCGACTGATGTCTTTCATAACGTCCTCCCTACCAGATTATTAGGCTGTTGACAATATCAAATCAAGAGAACGGTGATTCACAATAGAAGCAATTGATTGCTTCAGATAATGCACATGGATCTTTATCTGGTATGATCAGAGTGTCTTAATGCATCAGCAAGTGGCTCATCTGTAGATATGCGAGCACAATAATTTATTAGGTTGAGGTATTAAGGTAGAAATGACGGTCTGAGAAAGAAGAATTATGGCAGTGCGAGCTGACAGGTCAGTTGCCCAGAGTGCAATACCACCTTCTGTATTCTGAACTTATGAAATATTCACCTCATCTGCAAGACAAAGGAAGTGCTTCAGTGACACTGACCAGCACAAGTTGCTCCCTGTGGCTCTACCTGCACACCACGGTATGAGCTATTAAATGACCTCCCCAATGCCACGCCAAAACAGGTCACTCCTGGAACAGACTGCGATCACAAATTTCATGTTGTCACCAATACTCTTCAACGACCTGTTAAGAGAAATGATGAACCTAAAGCCAGGCGATTTATCTTCTATACAAAACTCACCAAATTTATTCCACAAAGCGATTCATGTCATTTTAAACCTCTGTGATTTGCTGCATCTTCATCCAGATATTGTCTCTGCGAGAGTACAAACGGTTATGGAGATGGACTGAAATGGATGTGTCGCACGGAAAAGCGTCACAAGATCCGTCAGCGGCAAGTGAGCAGTGTGTAATTTGCAGACGTCTCGCCTCTATCAGTTCAATATCATGACTTACTTTCTCTAATGCCCGCAGTGACAAGAAAATATAACATCTTCGGTGGCGTCGCATTCTCAGACGAAGGTGCCACATGACAGCCTAAAAGCTAAATCCATTGCTGGTGTCACTCAAACGGCAGGCAAATACAGCTTCAGATGGCTCTCCAAGTTTGGAGCTTATGATGTATGCAGCCTGTGTTTTGGCCCACACGGTTGATATTCTGAGACTGCGCTGTCGCCGTAAATTGTCCACGCTGAAAATAAGAAAAGTTGAGCACTTAAACCGTTTTGTGCCCCTAAAAAAAAAGCCATTGTGTTGGCTCAGCAGGAGTCAACAACACACAGCGAAAGAGAGGGAATTGATTTGTCTTCTACTGTAAGTCAACTGTAATTGACTGGCGTTGACTACTTAAAAGACATTTTCTATTCCTCACTCTTCAGCGGTGAGGGAATTGGTGGCAGTGGGTTGCCTTTGAGTTTGTGTGTGTGATGAATGAACACTCTTGAAGATAAGCATAGCGCTAATGGCTCATGTTTTAAAACAGGTTCTTCTCCACGCTGTACTTTAACCTCATTTTCTGAGCCTTCAACTTCAGAAAAAAGGGATTACTCATTGATCTATTTTTAAGCTTTATAAATATATATTGGTACGCTAACATCCGAGAAGTAAAGCAAAATATCAGAAAATCTACTGCTGTTTGGCCTTATTTTTCAAAGAACCTCAGGTGGTAACTGTTTCTTTGTAGCAAAACATCAAAATCAGAATACCAAAACAATATTCCTTAAAGATTAACTTCTTCCTCCTAATGATGTGGTTACAGGTTCATTGGATTTAACCTTGATATTGTTATTTATTTTTAATGCAGACTTCTTTTAACCATAACTCACAGATTCTTCATGATATCTACACATTTTCTTAAACTACATCCCAGCAGCACCAGCCAACTGAACCAACAGCATGTGATGACAATAATAATAGGATCAAGGTGTTTTAGACAAGTGTAGGATATGTTAATCAATAAAACAACTAACATATTTTAAGTTGTGACCTGATGAATCACATCTTGATGCCTGGATTTGAAGATTTATTGACCATTTTCAGTAAGTAAATGTGTGTTGCAAGACACTTCAAGTCACTATCTGAAGCTGAAGCTGCCATTGGTGCATATGGTGAAGCTGCATGTGCCAGTCAATGGTGGGGAGGAGCAAATTGACAACATTTCAGCAAGGTGTTTGTGACAGCTGTGGCTCAGCTGCAGAAGGGGTTGGCTTCTAATCACAAGGTTGTGGGTTCAGTCTCTCATCTTGCCCGAAGTGTCCTGAAACAAGACACTGAACTCCACAATGTTCCTAATGGTGGAATAAATGGACAAATCCTGTAAAGTGATAAAATAGAGGTTAAGTCAATTTATTTCTATTTAATGCAAAATGGATCACTTTCCTCAAGTCCACATGTTTTTGATGAACAGATGTTTACTGAAGATTTTGCAAATCTCGTTAAAAATGCTTTTGCATGTTTTGTATGTGGTGCCTTTGTGCAGAAGCAATGGGGACTGTGTATAATCTGCGATTCTCGTGGTTACTTATGCTTTAAATCTGTGCCTTTTTGACAAAGAAATACTAAAGAGATTAAAATGGTGGAAAAACATGACATTAAAACAAAAGTCGTGAACTGGACAAAGTTTTCAAAGTTAGCAAATGACAAAAAAAAAAATGATGCAGCCTTTATATTTCCCTAATTGTGCCTGTTAACTTTTTGTTGTTTCAGCACTCTCATGAAAACTTCTGCAATTAAAAGATCCAAAAAACAGATAGCTGTGATAAGATGTCCTTGGCAGCAACAATGACCATCTTTGATCTCCGCACACTGCTCTCTTGGTGGAACGACTGGAAGTAGCTTGTTAATTCTGTAGCCCTGTGTTTCTCCAACATTTGGCTGCACGATTCATCTCTGTGCTCTGCGGCTACCTCCCACCCCCCCCCCCTCACACTGCGTTCTTTTTCCATGGGACCACCAGCAAGCGGGCCCGCTTGGCCGCATGTGCCTGCCACTGTTTATCATTAGTTCATTAGGGCACAAAATGGCTGCCGCTTCTCTCCATCCGGCCATTTCCTAACACTGTTTCAGTCATCAGAAAACCGGCGAGAGCTTTGACATTCTCTTTTCACAATAGAAGACACTCACACAGCACTGCATTCAGTGCAGTTTGTCTTCTATGTTGCATATCTCAATGTTTTTTTTGTCATTGTGACACATTACATCCATAAATAATTGCTCATTATTTTGAATACCGAGGCTGAATTGTTGTGACCAAAGAGAAATGACAAGGATTCTCTGTATAGGACTCACACTGTTCAACATCTAATTGTGCTGTTTAGAGTGCGCTTTGGAGTGGGTATTCCATGTGTTTCTATTCATTCATGAGTCGGCTATATATATATATATATTTGTGTCTACAACATGATGTAAACAAGTTGTTTTGATGTCAACGGAACAGAGTAGCATTCTTGGTAAATATCGCTTCTACAAATGTCAAAAAAAGGGACATGATGCATAGCTGTTAGTAATATTTCATTTCACTTCTTTTGTTTTCCATCCCAAAACTGCATTTCATAAAATAGTGATGCCTCTATGCTGCCAGAGGTAGTTGAAGTAGATGGAATGAAAAATACAACAAAAAACTAAAGTTTCCATCATCGTGGAAAAAATGAGGGAAAAAAAAAGTTTCCAACAATTCCGCAGGCCTGTCTGGATGTGAAAGATTCGCTGGTGTTTGAACATGGCTTTTACCCCACTATTATTCCTTGGAAATACAACATGGTGCTGCTTTGTCTTGGAGGCCCGGAGTCTTCCGCAGATAAATGCCAGACGCTCAGAACACAGGTACAACAAGAAAAGCCAAGCTGGACCTCTCGCTCAGGTTCAGACGGAACCAATATCCCTGAGCATTCAACTGAGGGGAGCTGGCATAAATAAAAATGCCGCAGAAGAAATATATATTTCTGCAGAACGCACACACAGACGCATCGACGCACGCGTGTGGAGAGGAGAAGAGAGGGCACCCCCTTGAAAGGCTTTGGCTCGCCTGCTTGCGAGTCAGCCTGTCACCCGTCTTCAGCGCGTCACAACAAAGTGGAAGCCATTCCATATTCGGCTCCAATTGTCTTGTGAGTCATTACATTCCGCTCAACATCGGGCCCATTTCACTGCTGACATGGCTTGCTGTCACCACTGAATCGCATTGACATTCACAAAGTCATTCTCCGCTGGGACCCGGGCCTTGACGTGTGTGCGTGTGTTTGTGTGAAAGACACAGCGTGATCGTGTCAATTTCGAACATATCAGGGGTGGGGAGCACTCAAGAAGCTCCCTATTACAGCTGCTTAAGCAGGCACCCACTGGAGCCTGCAGAGCAGCTTTTGACTTAATTGAACTATTTCCACAGATTTGCGGTGATATGGCTGGGCATGGACATTTTGGTGACCTATTGAGTGGCGTGAGACTGCAGGAATACTAACCTGTGGGCCCTTTACATGTGGATGTGAGCAACAATTAATCCATTATGCATGAACTTCCTCCCTGAAAGGCAAAGAGATGCTTGGCTGGAATACTAACAAAGTATCGCAGTCTCACTCACTGTATAGAGAACCATTCATATGGAGTCTCGTCACCTTAAAAAGGTGGCAGCATTGCTCTAAGGGTAATCCACTGACTGATGCTGCACAGCTGTTTGCTGAGGAGACTAATGCGGCACATGTCCAGTGTTGGAAATGTAACAGTACTGCCCTTATCCTGAGGAAGCCTGGGTGACTGAAAATTGTGTTCAGCTTCATTTGCACTTTAAGGGTTTCTTTTTAGAATGTGGTTTAAACCACTGGAGAAAAAAAAAAAGGGACATAATTCCTCACTTCACTAAACGATTGATTGAATATTACACTTTCCGTCATGCAATGGGCCAGCACATTGATTTAGTGGTGAGCAATAGTTCCTCAAAATGAGAATACTCCTGGTTTGAGTCCACATTTAAAGCATCTTTGTCTGCATGAATTTGCCTGTAGGAATGAATTTAAGTGTGTGATTGTGTGCCTCCATGTGTTTGCCCTGTGATCAACTGACGACGTGTCCCGGGTGTCTCCTGCCTGCAACCATCGTCATCTTTGATCAGCTCTAGTGCCCTCAGTTGTATAAATAAGCCTATAAGGTAATTAGTGGACTGTCTTTTCATATTCAATGAGATGTGTTTTTTGCGAGATTCCACAAACAGCACCTTATTTCCTATACGTGTCCCTCAATAATTAACAATGTTGTGCATCATAACAAAGATGAGAAACTGGTTGTTACTAGCTAATTATTCATAGAAATGACATTACCATGCTGGTGACTGCAAAGCAAGTTGATGAAGACAGTGATTATTGCATCACCCTATTGTCAATCTCAAAAATAATGATCTCCTCCAGCAAACAGGAGTTCGGCAAAATGGCAACATGCACCTCTGCAGTGAAACAACAACTTTGGATCATTTTAAAGCCACCCGTCTATTGTTTAAAAAAAAATAAACAAATAAAATCCAACTATGTTTTATAGCATAAATGGGAGACAGCAAGTCTGCTGCTCCTTTCATTTACGAGAAAAGCTGTGTAATGAGCTCACTCGAGCTTCGGAAGTTGTAACTTTGTTGCTAATTTTATTATAGCAATCATAAGTAACCCGCTCCTGGCAGCAGTAATGGCATTAAGGTAGCATGGTGTTTTATGTCACGGTGTTCACAACACTGTATTTCAAGGACCGTAAGAACAGTTTTTGGGGTTTTTTTTGTCGCTTTGTTGCTGAGTCTTTTACCAGGTGACGTGAGCAGGCCAACTTCAGGTTCAATAAATGTGTCATTCACAAACACAATTTCTATAAATTGACTTGCATGCAGTTCTCTGTGAAATACTGTCACTTTTATTACACAAAACTTACATTCCATATAAGACAAAACGAAAAACACTGTGCTACTTTCTGATATTTTCTTTAACTTGGAAGGGTTAAAATGTGAATGCAAGTTTCAAAAAACTCATGTAAACACAGTGGAGGTGTCCCATAAAATTGTACAATGAGGGACAATAACAGTTTAAGGGTCTCATGAGAACGCATGAAGATGTTTTGTTTTTTTCCAAGTCTGTTGTCATTTTTTGGTTACGCTCAGTCACACAGGACGACCTATAAATCCCAATCTCAAAACTCTTTTTAAAAAAAGGCATCGCTGAACAACAGGGGAAATGAGCACTCACTATGACAAAGATGACTTCCTCCTCTGTGCTGTGATAGTACTACTGCCTGTAGGTGTATCATGTTCCAGAGGAGCCAAGGGGCATCATTAAAAAGTTGAAAATTATCTATGGATCACAATGAAAATTGTCTCCAGTTCATTTAGTTCTTCACAGCACATCTGGACATATTTAACCTATTCCACTGAGCACCGAGACTAATCCATGGGGCGTCTAAAAATGAACTTGAAAGAGGATGGCCTTTTTTTTTAAAAGCTATACTTTAAATATAAAAAAAAAAAAAAATCACAGAGCAGCATGAATCAGACACCCAGTTGGCAAAGAGGAAAAAAAATGTGCAGGGTTGTGCAGTGTGAGGTTCATGTGAGTCCCCGGAACTGGAGAGTTCTCCTGCAGACAGGTAATGGAGAGTTCTAGAAATGGATCACACCACCCCACAGTTAATCACTGCTAAAAAGATAAAGTAGGTACTTTTCTCTCTGACTAAACTTTAAATAAGATGAACCAGGTGTTTGTCTTCAGGTGTTGCTGTCAATATAACTGTATTCACACTGCTTCAGCATATGGAAAAAAAACCATTCAAATTGCATGTATTAATCGCCGACGAGACTGAAGAGTTCTGCAGAAATTAGTCCTAAAAGAGAAATGACTCAGCATTTTGGGGAAATCCACTTGTACCATCCAGCATCCTGTGTAAAATGCAGCCAAGTGTGCAGTGTAAGTCCAATGACCCCTGAAGAACCAACCAGATGGATAAACACTATTTGTAGCAATGGCTGGTGGTTGCCATCAGTTCAACATCCCAAGTTGCATTTTCCTATTATATTCCACGACAGCTGAATTTGACAGATATTGGTGATGTTCAGGTGATGATGGAAACTGTCTTGATTACATAAAAAAACAGGTTTGTACAAAAGTATCAACCAGGCACTATGATTTGCAACCAAAAACAGCTCAGAAATCTCTATACGGTTGTGTGTTGGGATATGCAATGTCACATGCATATCCCAACATACAGATTCCATCAGCCACAAGCAGAGGGGCGGCTGAGTTCATCCTAAGGACAGAAGCTTTAATACCAACATTACTATAAAAACAACTACAGACCCAAAATTTCAGAACCATCCAATGAGTAACATCAGACACTATAACGGACTAATTTTGAGCTCTCACATGTCGGGGGAAGGGAATGGCTAAATGAAGCTAACTGAGGTCATCTGTGTATAATGTGAAAATCATCTTTCCGTACAAATTATTAAAGAATGGCATGTCAATTATGTCATCCATTAACTGCAGCCAGTTTATTTCAACGTGAAAGAAACATTGGTTTGCTTTCAGTTCAGGAAATCGGCATAGAACTAATCTGGATAGCTATCCCTACGACACTCACAACCGAAAGATATGTTCAAACTCAGGATCAAAGACAAGGCAACATATAGATTTTGTGTCACTTGACTGAAATAACAGGCTTCTCACAAAGTCCTGGCTCCAGAATAGAAATCACCACCAAATATTGCGAGGAAAGTGGCAGGCATCAGCTGGCACTTCCAGCATTATTTCCTCTGGCAACAAGTGTTCTGTTGGGGAACAGGTATTAGAAGGATGGACTGGCTTGTGAAGTCCATTGCTATGTCAGCTGTAGGTGATGCAACATGCGGTTAACAAGGACACTGCAGAGCTGTTGCTGAATGTCTAAGTGCTTTCCCAGGGCTAAGCACTCACAAATCATTCAATACTTTACATCGAATTGAATGAAGGAGTGCAGCTAACCCCGAGATTTTTGCCTCTGTATCCCTTCAATGTGTTTCAGTGATTGCATTTGCACATGGCCAGCGTACGTAGTTGTGTGAGACTGAGTCAGAGCAGCGTTGCAATCAGACAGCCAGTCCTTTTCGGCTACTATTCGTCTCCTTGTGGTTCACTTGCTTGCGTATTTATGTGTGTGCGTGCATTCGATTTGCAGACGAGCAGGCAGGCGGCCATCGCTGCAGGGGCGGAGAGGTAGGTTGGGGGAAGGTGGGGACCGTGAGGAGGGGGTGATGAGGAAGGGATGTAGTGCAGAACTGCAGAGAAGAATTATCGTGCGCGCTCACTGTGTCAGCTGTGGCAGTGAAGAGGCTAAAACAGCTGCAGTCTATCCAACCCTTTCCCTCTTCATCCCCTCCCCTCCCCTCCCCGCGTCCCCTTCTCCTCCTTCGCCGGGCTCCCACCCAACATCAAAGGGAGTCTGTGACACGGCTTCAGCTGAGCCGGCCGGCTGGCTGGAGCTGCTGCACTTATGGCCATCTACGGTCTGATACTGTAAGAACATCCCACAGTGAAACTGGAAAGCCACCAACTTTGTTCCTTTCAGTTTCGTCTCATCATCTTCCATCCGGTGCTTTGGCTCTCCAAACAACCAGCGTGCATCTGTTCCCTTTGCCTCTGTTTTGCATTTCTCAATGATTCATGATGCCACAGATTGTGTGAGCGCCACTAGCTGGTGTTGCCGACCTTAACGTCTGACGGACGGGGATGCAGGCAAAGCCGAGTGCGGCAGATATTTCCCCGCACCTCTCTCTGATCTGCTCTTTAGAGGGCTTGCGCGTGAAAGAGTTTGTGACTCAACATGCCCATCGAGTCGACCAGGCTCTGGCTTTGACAAGGATTAGTCACCTGTGTAATCCTGGACCCCGATACAAAGTGTGTGTGTGTGTGTGTGTGTGTGTGTGTGTGTGTGTGTGTGTGTGTGTGTGTGTGTGTGTGTGTGTGTGTGTGTGTGTGTGTGTGTGTGTGTGTGTGTGTGTGTGTGTGTGTGTGTGTGTGTGTGTGTGTGTGTGTGTGTGTGTGTGTGTGTGTGTGTGTGTGTGTGGATACGCACATTTCTTTGGAAGAAAACTTTACAGAAGTTGTACTTCTCCTTTGAAAATTATGTCAAAGTTCTGTCACTATGTGGCTCACATTGTTCTACACTTGGAGCTTAAGAAGGGGAGGTCGCTGCCTACACTGAGAGGGACACAGTGTTTCTCTGGGGCAGGCGCCGGGGCACTCGGCCAGTCAGACACCCGCTGGGACGATGAGAGCGCACCTGGGGTTGGACTCTGGTTTGTGTGAATGTGTGTGTGGATGTTTTTTCATTGTAGAATATACCTGTGTGCAAGATTTTTTCCCAGCAAGAAATCACACTGATTGAAAGTAACAAGGAAATGACACGTAAAAGATTTTCTGACAGCAGTAGTTAGAGGTTTCATATTTTTCACGCACAAAGCATCCACCATTTAGAATGAATTGCATGCAAATAATTAATATTTCAATAATGTGTTTTATAAAAATTGTACAAACATGCATGGTCATGTAACTGCTGTGGCTTGGGATAGATATTGCAACTGTAAATATGCTATTAACATTTATGATTCTGCTCTATGACATACCCTTTAAACTCCCTGCCTCTGGGCTTCAGCACAATTTCAAGTCTCTCTTTCAGTAATCCAATACATCCACCTTTATTTGGAAGAAAATCAATTTCTGTAGTATTTGCCATTCCGAGGAAATACTGAATAACAGTAAAAGAATGCCGGTCTTAAAAATATTCATATCCCCACCATTAGCAAATTGGATTATTTCAAAAATTGAAGACGATTTTGGATATGCATTGAAAAGAAAAATATCAGTGGTCCAGAGCTGCCATTCTAGTTCGATCAGTTGCTGCACAGATTGGCACTTTGGATAGACTGGAATGAACATCCCACCACCACAGTTTTTGTCCAAAATGGTTACATAATGAAAGTTGTTTTTTTTGTTTTTTTGAAACCTACAGCCATTAATGTGAATCACTTCTCCCAATGTGTCTGAATCCTATCCATTAAAGACTCTGGAGATGGAAAATATTGTTTTTTTTTTTTTTTTTTTTTTTTTTAAAGAAAACATAATTGAGCTGAGACACCACATTTACTTGTCAGCCTAAAAACCCAAACCTTTCTGTATCACTTTGACATTTGTCCACTAGTTGGGACTGATTGAATGTGTGAAAAGCATGTGAAGCCAGGCGCTGGACAGAAGGAACAAGTACTTGCAACCTTAACAGTAAGGTTGGCCTCTATGGTAAATGTTTATCTCATTAAAAAGCAGGGGAACGATCTCCAGGGACACATTATATGGAAGTGCAGATTAGCAGAAATTAGGATTTATTCTGTCTGTCTCTGGACTTTTTTCCTCCCTGTGCAGAGGGAGACAGCAAAGCTCGGGGATAGGAGGATCTTGCTGTCAACTCCTCTGACACTACTCGGGATGATCGATGGCAAGGTGTGAGCTTTTCGGCTGAAAAGACGGGTTCTATCGGCTTGCTGCTACAGGTCGGTGAAAGACAGATATGTCCCAGGGACACTGAAGCCACATCTCTTTCTTTGTCTCTAAAAACGTCAAAAAGAAAATGTGCCAGAGTAATATAGTTGCTCTACCCTTCCATTAATTAAATTTCAACACCTACATAATTAAGCCACCACTTTAATGAAATCTCTCGCTCATAGCTGTGAAGACCTAAGAGAGGCAGCATCTATGCAGTGATAATGAGGGAGAATATGTGAATCTATAGGCAAAATCTTACACTGTGTCAAAATACATGATCTTCATTTTCACTTTGGAGGATACATGAAAGGTTCCCACAGCTTTTTGCTAAGTAAATCCATTACAGAAGTCTGCTTTCTCCTTTGAGACTGATCTAACTCGTGTCAGAAATGTGTGTTTCCAGAAAGAAAAAAAGTCCAAAATGCGTGAACCTAGTTAATTAAAGATCAGCAGATTTCCGTGTGGTTTGTTAAGCCACTCTAAAAATACAACTTACTTGAAATTTTACTCAATCTAAGGGGGAAAAACAGCAATATGTGATCCCAGTTCCAGATTGGTTTGCAAAGGATAACAAGTGTATTCTTACAATATTTCAGCTAAATTAGGCTCACAGGTGAGCATATTGACATAATTTGGTTTTGCAGCAATGTCCTTGAGTGAATCAGCCTTTAGCATTCAGGTCTCAAAGCAGCTGGTGAGGTTGTGTTCTTTTCTTTTTCTTTTCAAAAACATAGACACAATAAATATGAACAAATGTGGTTGTGTCATTCTGTGGTTTTCCATCAAATCATTCTTGACAACAATTAGTTATAAAAAGTATTAAAAACAAAACCAGAAATGCATTGTGGGGTTGTGATGCGGTTCTTCAATGATCCCTTGGGCTTTCTTATTATCGCTGACTGGAGTATACTTAAGCTCTGTTATTACTTAGAATTTAATGTATGATACACTACTATAGAAAGCACAAACGGAGCAGAAAAAGAATATATCTAACCTTGCATATCTTCCTCCTTTCCCCATTTTCATCTTCGCCGTGCCTGCCTGCTTGCACCCTGTCACACACGCTCCTAATCCTAGGAGGGGATTGTGAAGAGTCCTATGCATAATGAAGGTGGATATTTCTCCTCTCATAAGTAGGCTGGGTAATGTGAATCGTGGCAGTGTGTGACTGTTGGTGCACCTTACGCAGCAACACAAATAAAGCGTTGTTTGATATTCTACATGAGCGGGGATGGAGGAATGTAGAAAGCGGTGTGCGTGGCAGTGTGAGAGGATTATAGGGTTAGGCTCGGTGCCCATTCAGCACATCGCTGCGAGTGAAAACTCGGGAGACCGCAACAGCACAACAGAGTACGATTGATGATGCCTCCGAACAATGGGCTCCATTCAATCCAGTTTAATGAGTGTAGGTTTGCCATATTACAGCCCTAATAACTGACTTCCAGTGGACGTCCCCTCACCCCCTAACGAAGCCAGAGTGAAGGGGTGAAGAGGTCACGTGTCAGGAGTGTGGATCTCCAGCCCCAAAGCCTGAACTCTTTACACGGAGACATTTGGGAGTCAGGGCGTAATGAAAGGGAGGTCAAACAGTGGAGACAGGGCTCCTTTGAGGACGAGTCCACACGTCAGAGCTGGGAAAAGGAATCTCGTGGGTGTGTGTGGGGGGGGGGGGGCACGGGGGAAGGAGTCCACTCGGAAAATGAGAGACAACCTATGACCTCAGCAGTGTGCCGGCTGTGCACTGGGTTTTCATTTCAGAGTTGATCCGAAACATGCAGAGGACACAGAAAATTTGCAATTTGAAGGTTTGTCTACAGAGTAGGAAGCTCCTCAAATCATTGTATTAGACAGAATCTAAGGAATATTACAACCATGGTGGAAAAAAAATGTAGAGTGTAGAGTTACACATATTAAAGTAGATTTTTTTTCGGGCATTTGTATTTCAGTTAAACATTCAGAATTTGTATTTTTACTCCCTACATTTGCACACAAAATCTGCACTTTCTACTCCTGTGCCATTATTCGTTCTAACTTCTGATATAATTCCTCAATGTAACAAATATACATTTATAGTGTATTTTGTAACTATTAAGTCGTCTTCATTACTATATTATTATATGACTTTTTAAAAAGTAAATATATAATAAATAGTACAGCCAGGTCCCGGGGATGGGGGATTTAATTTGCACCCCAAGGCCTGTTTTAAGGGGCTAAAGTAGTGTGTCTACTTTTTTTTTTCTCCAGAGTTGTATTTTAGTGTCTGCTACTTAAGTAAAGAATGTGAGTACCGTTGTTACCTCTGGTTATAATTATGTTAATGTGAGAACTTGGAAATGCTGCTCATGTTGATACTTCAATTTCATTAAACCGGTATTTGTGCTTGTTGATGGTGCTCATCATATCACAGTGCCTGTCAGAAGGAGGTTGTGGATTCAGCACCTTGGATAGCGACACATTTATAATGCTTTCCCTCAACTTGGCCTCTCACACCGACTTCTCACTTAGAGTTGTGGCGAAGAGATGCAGGTACACCAACAGAGTGAGGGAGTTCTTCACAGTGGCACGTTATCTACCGCAAGTCACTTGAAACTGCTGTGTTGTGGTTAGTGTGTGTGTTTGTACTGGTGGTAAAATATATTTGTTGTGGCCATTCAGGTTTATGTTGGTCTTTCATAGATGGGGAAATGATTACCCAGCTTGTATAAATATCCTTTCTGAGAGCGACCTTTGTCTGCGAGACTGGAGATACGGCAGCAGTGATACTTGGAAACATTTTAAAATACACAAATACATTTTTATTTAGGCAATTCATTTTTCTCTGTAAGCGTTTATCCAGCCTTGTGAGGTTTCATATTGTTGGCATTTTATGGAGTGCTTTAGGACTGTGCAAATTAAAGGAGATGTAATGCATTTAGCCTCTGGCAATTTGTTGCGACGGCAAAGCATGTCCCTTGAAGTAATTTACATTTGCATTCATCTATTTTTGATTTAACTTTTAAATTAATAATTTAATAATCTCGAGAAAGAAGGGTAATGTTTATAACATGTAGAAATTGTTTTGCCACCTTTATTGGGAAGGAAAACGATTAATTAAAAAACAAACGGTTGCCTTTGAAAGCAGACACACACAGCACTCAGAACGATGCCGTTTGATTGTCTCAACGTCAATACATTAAAAAATGCATTTATAAAACAAAGTGACCCAATTTTCCAGATGAGGTTAAGTTAATGGCCTCAGTTAGAACAGAGTGATAGACATTATGTATTTCCTGGAACCTATTCTTCCATTACCTCATCGATACATCAAAGTTAATGCTCTGAAATTCATTCTGCTATCACTTATCACTGCATTCTGCAATCACTATTCACAAAAAAGTGCCATCCATCCTCCATACTACTCTATCCAAGTTGAGGACATTGGACTGATGTAACGAGTACTTATTGCTGCCCCTTCATCTGCTTCATCATGGTTTGCTCCATTTAACTAGCTGTGGCTTGTCTCATACCGAAGACGGACAAAGACGGTCTGCAAATAGCTTTATGACATTTAAAAAATAAGCATTCAAAATAAATTGAAAAAATGTAAAACTTGTCACCAGGCTGCATTTGTAGTGCAGATTGTTGATGACCAGCAGTGAGTAGACTGTGTTTTGCAGGTTATTAGAAAAGTACCCTACTAAATTTACTTGAGTTATATTTTACGTTTGTTTACTGCAAATAAGTGACTACCATTGTGCAATAATCTTTAAAATATCTCATATGTGTTTGATTTTTTTATGAAACAAATGTCAAAATTATAACAATAACTATGTCTGGAGTCTCTGATTAGAGACAATTCTTTTCATTGACCTCTCAACATGGACCATTTCCACTGATTCTTTCAGAGCATTACCATTTTGGAGACAGTTGTAATGCAGGAGCATTGCCAATACATCAGCTGTACAAATTTCTGATGCGCCGGCGCACAAGTCAGATGGAAGCTTCTACACTGAATACAATCACTGAGGCCTCCTATGGGACGTCTTCTTGCCCTCTTGGCCCACATTAGTGAATAGAATTGTCGGATGATAGCCCAGCTCAATTCCTGGGTCATATGAGGATGGATGGAATAAAGAAAATGAAATGTAACCCCCACCATCACCACCACCACCAAAAAAACAGTGTGCATACATGCGAGTTGTGCCCTGGGGCACACTGAGGGGTAATTCAGGACCTTGGACAGCACACATTCTCAAACGTGAAAGAAATCAGACATTGTAATCAGCAATAATCGATTTACTCTCATTTTATCAGAATATTCCGCATTGTACTGTAGACGATAACAACACTAAGCTAATTATTAAGATGACCCAGTTTGCCGTTGGATGCTTTTTCAGTGCACAGGGTACATTTTGGTTGGCTTGCACCGTGTGCATCCACTGAAGGAGAACATTATTTTTGAATGAATCATCTGCACTGGTCAACTATGAACATAAAAATCGGCAGCCGGATTAGCGCCAATACTGTTCTGTCAGGCAGCTTCAAGCTGCTCTGAATGGCCCTTATCACTGTGTATTGTATCAGGAGAAATAGCAATCACAAATCGTAAAATGTGACGGTCTAAAAATAATAAACAAACATTTGGAGCAGTGAATTAGACAAAAATATCAGTGTGGAAAAAGGAGTACTAACAAAAGGAGGCATGATGTGAGGAGGAGGAGGAGGAAGACGTGGAGAAATCAGGGGGAAACTGTGCATTAGTATGCAGCGATTGAAGAGGGCCCTTTAAGCCTTTCTCTTGAGGACTCACTTCCTTCCAGGTGCCCCATGCCACAACACAGTAGTGAGCTGTTAATTGTGCCAGAAACTGAGACTCAAGCATACTGATATGCATGCATAAAGGAAAAAAAGAAAATACGAGCAAAGTCTAATTAACTATACATGAATGTGACCATTAATTTTCCAAAGTAGCATAAATAGCTGAACAACTGCTGTTATCTATTAGGAGAGGAGGTTGTTTTTAGCTTGGTCATGAATGACTTATTGTAGAGAGTTAATTTGCTCCCTTGGACTCTCTTTTTGTTTATACGCAATCAATTATATTGTGTAAGAAAAATGTGTTTGAATAAGTTAACTATTTTTGTATGTTTCAGTCTTTGTCTATATTCGGAACATTTATCGATTCAGCCACTGGTTGCATCTGTTGGAATGGCAGCAGTTTAACTATGCATGGCTTCACTTAACTTGACAAGTTGGACTGTTAAGATTCATGTCGCAGCAACCAACAATGTAATAAAACTGTTTAATAGCAATTACAACCATAATTGAGTGATGTATGTATCAACATTGAGTTAATATGATATTTAAATATATACGGTAGATACATTTCATGAACTAACTGCCCAAAAACTGCAAATAAAAATAGCCTTTTAGCCAACTGATACAATGATAAAATGTTTTGCTTACATGATTGGTTCAGTTGTTAATTTTAAAATAGGTTTTAATTGCTACTACAATAATATATTTGCATAATTTGATAACACTAGCTCAAACATTTTAGTATTATTATTATTACTACATTTATATACAACCTGCTACATTGACCACTTATGTATTTTCGTGACTTGTTTATTTATTTTTATCACAATGTTTTTCCTGTTCCTTGGCTTGAACTGGACTTTAAAGTGAAATTTCCTCTCATTCCACCATTCATGTCGAACATGAGGTGGAACGTGAGCATGTGGTGGGATGAATAAATTATCCTTGTGAAATCTGAAGTGAGCTCACTTGAATTTGTCCAAAGGAAGAAAAAAAAAAGTTATTTAATAAAGATTACTGTATGCTACATCCTGCATATGATTTTTGCAGAGATGCAGATTATCCTCAACCTGTCAACCTGACTTCAGAAATTCACATTTCTGCCACTGGCTCCCATTTTTAAAGTGATTGACGGCAGCAACAACCATGATGTAATGATAAAATAATTCTTTGGTTTATTAATCAACGTTTGCAATGTCAAATAAATATGTCATAACTGAAGGTGAGATAATGAGATGTGAAAAAGGAGTTGTGGATCAATAAATATCTACAGACATTCTTGAATGTAAAGTCAGACATGGAGTGAAAGTGAATGAACATTCACTCTTTGACTCTGTATTTATGACTATATTTCAGGTGAAAATGTATTGACATGCAAAAATCTTTGCATTGTCTTTTCAGAAATGTTCTGCATATGCATGGCGAGAATTGGAAAACAATGCCCATTTATGTGAAAATAGCAATAACATAGAAGAATTTAGTTTTCATGTTGGGCCACTACTGGGTGCTTTGTGGAAGGAAACTACAAACGTGAAAAGGGAGAACTAAATATAAACATTAACAAGGACGAGGCTATTCGTATGGACAGACAGATGACAAACTTTGACTACTATTACGGTGACTCATCTATAAAACCACCAAGTCCCAGGAGAATATAGACTGGGAGTCATCACACTCTGGAGCAAATGTTATTGTCCTTCTACTCACACATGTGCAGAAGAATTTGCTGCGGCCCTGGTGCGCATGCACGTTTGCAGCAATTCTGCCATCTACACGGAGACAGAGCCAGATTGTTTTCATAAATTTCCCCCTTGGGAGCTGTTTTCAAAAAGTTGCAATTTAAGTGACTCTGACTACTGTTGTTGTGCAAACAGACCCCCTAAACACAGAGAAAGTTTTGATTTTTCACTTGAAAATATTGTTGTATAAATCTTTTCTAGTTTTCTCCGATGGGCAAAGTAAAAAAAAAAAACAAAAAAAAAACAGAACATTGTGAACCTTGCTTTGTAGAGTTAAAAAAGCTTGGCCATCACAGTTTGACATTTGTATATTGGATATCACAAAAACTCTGCAGGAGGGCCACACTGGCTAAGTGCTGTGTGACAACAAAATGTGCAGCACTGTTATACCAAGCTCCTTCCCACCCCTGGGTGCTTCCCTAAGTGGCTGATCTTTTCATGCGGTTGTCACCTGTGCTGATAATGTTAAGTGGCTTTGTTTTCGGTTGACTGCCGAGAGAGCACGCCGTGTTCATGCCTCCTCCAGTCACCTCACGATTTGCTGAGGCACCCTGACAACCTGGGAAGCGGGTGGTGGTGGTGGTGGTGCGGGACTGTTGTGTTTGTGTGCTAGCGTGTGCGTGTGTGTATATCAAGAGATTTTACTGTTTCCCGCTGGGAGCTTAGAGAAGGGTATACTTTTTTTCTGCATAATTAGCATTTTGGATTGAGGTTTAATTAGGGCCTTGGAAGTTAGTGCTCTTCTGGTGACACTGGCAACAAAGTTTGTACTGATTGACATGCTGGCTGCAGGCAGGTGGCTACTCCTTGTTAAACTGCAGCTCCCTTTCTGGTGTTATGACGCAAATAACCACAATTTTTTTTAGGACGGCTGTATATACAAAATAATTATTATCACTGTGTAAAAGCATCAAACCTTCACAGATACAATGTTTTTCTTTGTTAAATCATACAAATTAATAACGTGAAGTTTTATCTCATTCACTTAAATTCAACTTTGTTGAAAGTGTGGTTGCATTGAATTGAAATGATGTACTCTTAAATTTTACTACATTATGTTTGGTAATACTTCAGTGATTTAACCTTTGTCGCTCTCTTCGAAATAGCCTCTAATGGTCAAGAGGAGAAATGTATTTTCTTTCTTTTGGCAAAAAAGAATGTACGTTTCATGTTCATATTGAATACTAGAAGAAGATGGTTAAATAGAAATAGAAACTGTTCAGGTCCCTTCATATACTTTTACTCACAGTATCTTTTATGATTTTGTTTGAATTGCAATCTATTGACATATGCTGAATTGTGACTCTTATTTTGTGCAATGTGATTTTACAAATTAACCCTCTTATTCAGTTGCAACACTTTAAAGCAGTGGCAATATTATTTGTAGTATTCAGTGTACTGCCCATTATCACATTTAATAGTGACCATGAGAATTGGCCCTAATGTGTTTTTTTTTGTAAATTTAATCATCGATTTTTATTTTCTGAAAAAAAATGTTTTTTATTTTAGATAATAAATCATTAATTGAAGGATTACAATTGGACTCATTATTAATACAGTAGTTTGTCATAAGCATGCATTTGAGAGCCGAAAACAGCCAAATCAAAATCCTTCACTCAAATACTCTGACTGGAAGAGAAATGGACAATAGAGATGCAATAAAAAAAAGAAAGGAAAAAAAACTTGATGATACCAATGCTCAGGGCAAAAGAAGCTCATAAAGAGACCAGTGACTTCAAATGTGGGACACCCGTTTTTTCTTCCTGAAGTAATGAGAGCTGTAATATAGCTGATGAAATCGGGACCCCATGGGCTGGAATTCAGAAAGAGAAGGCATAAAAGCCTTTGATTACAATGCCACTGGCTTTTCTCATAATGCAATAACCTAAAATGCCACTGAAATCAGGTAGATTTTATATTCAAGGCACTATGTCTGCAAGAAGGGTCACAAAACTCAAACGGTACTATTATGGTGGCATTCAAAATTAAAAACCACTGTGTGGTTTACCTTGTTTGAATGCCAAGTCCTAGCCGCATGCCGCGATCCAATTTTCTTGCCATAAAAACCTATTAAGAAAAGCCAGTCACAGGATGTAGTGGCGAGAGAAGGCAGAAAGGATTGTCTTCTATCCCACACATGGCGGCCCAGCCGCTACACTGAATTAGACGTGGAATGAGATGTTTTGTTGGTGTTATTATGCTCACATTACGCGGATTGCTAGATCTTCCCCACTGGGCCCAGTGGGCTTACAGCCTGAGAGAGGAAGACGAGGAGGGGGTGGAGGGTTTGGAGGGGTGGAAGGAAGAGAAAGGAGGATGAAGCAAGAAAACCCGCCAAAAAAAAACAACTGCCTGGCAAAATGATAGATTCCCCGGGTTTATTTAGGGAGGAGGAGGAGGAGGAGGAGGAGGGGGAAGCAGGATTGGGTATGGAGACAGAAGAAAATTGGAATAATCAGGTCCTAATGTGCTGGGGCTTGCAAACATTCCTGGCCCTATTACAATGAACAAAATAAAAAGAGGAAAATGTCAGGCTTCTCACTACTTCTCACTAAAACATTAAGATGATTAAGCCTCTTCAGTGGTGGAGAAAAAAAACAATGGCACTTGAAATAATCTGTGGCAGTTGAGCCATGGTCTTAGAATATTAATTGCAGCTTGAGCGGCCAGGGTTTCAGTTTTGTAGGCGCACAGCTGTGAAGCTTTTTATTATTTTTCGTCTCCATTTCCTTGCTTGGCTGTTTGTTGTCGCTGCCTGATTAATTCTGTTCTTCTCACTACTGCATTATTTCTAATGAGACAGTTCAGTTTTATTAGCTCTAATAAGCATCATTTCAAATATTTCCAACATGTGCTTCTATCAATACAGCAAAATATTTCTATTTCCAATGATGCCCAAAAAGATCTGTTTCGGATAAACACGGATGTGTTTGTAATCAGAGCCCAAAGAGACATTATTGGTAAAAGTAACAAAGCGAGATATGTGGGTTGAATTAAATAATTTTAGAGATACTGTATATTTCAAGGGACTGAATCCTCTAAACAACTTTGGAAAAAATTACTCACAAGTGATATACACAAAGGTTTGCAGTCCTGTGCTTTATACAAATTCAAGCAGTTTCATTCTAATAAACACAAGCAATGAAGGAATGTTTATATTTTGGACAATGTGAAAAATAAATCAAAACCTGTCTCCCATCTCAGTGCCCTTGCCCCATAGCTACTGTATTTATATGCATATTTACAATAAACACATATTTACAAAGAAAATTGCAGATAAATAATATACATAAACGAGTATTCAAAATTAATTGATGTAATCTATGTCAAAGCCCGTCCTCTTCCTTATACTTTGTGAAAACCATCTTTTTGTCCAGCTTTGTAAATTAGGTTGTGCTTGGACACTGCCTGAGCCCCACGTCCAATCTGCTCCATAACCTCACTCCAGATATAGAAACAAGAAATTACCCGTGTTGTGCAAACTGAAATGCTCCTTGGTATTTTGTTTTGAACATGTTTTATGTGAGATTTCCAGTTTATTTGATCAATTTTGACACCAAGAAACTTACTTTCATGAACTATCTTAATTGCCATACCATCTGCCTGTATTTGTGCAATGTATCCCTTTTACCGTTGCCAAATTACATGGATTGAGTTTTACTTAAGTTGAACGATAATTTATCTACGTTAAACCACTTTTTCAGCTTGTACATTTCACAACTGATGAAATGTACAAGTAGCTGTGTAAATCACCCCCGAGCAAAAAATAGTTGTGCCATTTGTAAAGAGAACTATTTCTATGACTTTTAATACAGTATTGTAAATGTAATTTATATATATATCAAGGACCATATTGGGCCCAATTCTGACCCCTAGGGGACACCACAAGCAATGTCCAAGCACAATGATGAATACTGTCTCAAATTCCCATTCTCATTGTCATCCCCTTACTTGTGAAGTTGGGTTGAAATGTTTGTGACAGTGATATACTGTGTCTTATTCCTGTATGTTTTCTCCAATCAGAAGTTATAATCTGCAGTCCACTGTCTATATGTTGATCTTTTCAAACTGCTTCCGGCAAATTAGGATCACAGCAGAGTGATAACCAAGCCCAGCTGACTGTTGCTGAAAGTCAGATGTCAGAGCACATCTAGGATTGGTTGCCAACACATCATCTGGCAAAACAGACATTCTCATTCACACCAACAGGACCGCTGGAGGAAACCATGAGATAATCAACCTGTTCTTTCAAGTCCTATGGTAATGATAAAGAGCATGTACGTAGCATATTCAAGCCAGTAAGCACTGGCTGGCACAGAGACGGTGGTGGTGTCTTACATAATGAACATGATTCAATCCAGCATCTCTTATATCACTCAAATATTTAATCAACACAGACTTCAAATAATGGCTTTGTCACAAAGCACAGAAACAGCAAGTGGGATTTGTACTCGGCAGGGACAATCACATTTAGTATTATTCCTCCCACCCGGTGACTTTGCGGGAAAAGGTACCCTGTCTAGGTGAGACTGGTTATGAGTCCGTTTCCTCCTGAGCAATCACGTCGACAACCTGTGCATTCATGATCGGGTGGGTGTTCCATAGAAAAAGGCCAGACGATAATTTATTTTTTTTAAGATTACACCGTCGTGGTGGATATGAATGATAATCGCTATTCAAGGTGAAAGAGGTGTTTTTTTGAGGAATGGAAACTCAAGCCTGTCACTGAGCAGACTCTTCTCACTGAAAACACTTCACTTGTGACATACATACAAAAATCTACCACCCTCTCTTCTTACAGCTTTAACGCTTGAAAACACTCAAATCTGCTCCAGATAGCCAAGTAAAAGGCCTGTGCCGTTCGATGCTAACTGCTGACAAATGCAGTGGGAGCAAGGCAGGTGGTGGCTGGCTGGCACTGGCTGTGTTAATTGGAAGCCCAATGCTGGAGTGCTCGTAACTTACCTGAGATTCCCATCGACAGAGGGATACTGCAGCGGGGGGGGGGGGGGGGGGGGGGGACAGGGCAGGCGTCCGGATGCCCGGATCGATGACTGCCATCTTTGACACCGCAGGAGGGCAAGGCCCACAGTGACCAAGACCGTGAGAACAAAATTATAGCTATTTGACACGCAAAGTAATATGAGTGAGTGAGTGAGTGAGTGAGTGAGTGAGTGAGTGAGTGAGTGAGTGAGTGAGTGAGTGAGTGAGTGAGTGAGTGAGTGAGTGAGTGAGTGAGTGAGTGAGTGAGTGAGTGAGTGAGTGAGTGAGTGAGTGAGTGA